>NC_135723.1:49272271-49543557 GCF_964656455.1 Halichoerus grypus
GCTCCCTAGTACTCTCTGGAATGTATCCCACCAAGCCAATTCTGGCAGTGAAACAAATCAAGTACCTAAGAACTATTTTTCCTGGAACTAAGTATTTCATAGAAGTTTTGCCTTTTTAACAGGGTTACTTTTTAAAAATGACTTAAAATTTTACTCTAGTTCTTTGAAAAATTAAAAACTTTTTTTTCCCTAATATGGCCTCACGTGCACTGATCAAGGTAGCACAGACCAGGAAACAATCTATCTGGGTCTTGGTGATGCCACAGCCAATGTCAGATCCAAACGCAGAGACGGGCCTTTCCTAGAAGAGTAGAGAAGGGCCTCAGCCTCCCAACTCTAGGATGCTGCAGAATAAGTCCTGCCAAGTCCTCAGCTTCACTCAGGCCAAGAGTTAGAGACTGAGAATGTTCAGGGATACCTGAGATGGTCAAGCAATTTTAATATCTTCCTCCTCATCCCTGGGGCCAGGCTGTGGGTACTCCAGTACAAAAGCCTCCTCTCCTTGATAGGCCATTTTCCTACAGGCTATCTTTGGGCTCTCTTCTCCAAGGCCCTTCCCACCCTGCACATCCATTCTTGCCACTCCACAGGAACAGACCATTTGCTTCAGCTTCATTTCCTGCTCTTCATTCTGTAAAAACTGATGACAAAGACTGGTTCCGGGTTTATAAGTATACCAAGGCCAGGATTACTTTTGTTCCTCCCAGTTCCACACTCTATCATCAAGGAAAGACCCTGCCAACCTCCATGCCCAGCATACCCTCAATAGCCAAGAAGAAGAGATTGGATCGCAGAATAATCTAGAGAACTTAAGCTTGGTTTTTAGGATAAATCAGAAGTCCACTAAATGTTAGTAATGTAACATGGCTTTCATCTGAGAGGAATTGTTTAAAGAAATTCTTCTACTGAGCAGGGCACATTGTGGTGCATTTGAGGTCCAAACCCAATTCAACCACTTATTAGCTTATGGTATAAGGAGTTAAGTTTCTAGGTCTGAGACTCCTCAACAGTATATAGTGGAGGTATTAACACCCATATCACAGGACTGTTCGGAAGTTACAACAAGAGTGTTTACAAAAGTGCCTGGAGCACACCATGCTCAGAAATGTTAGTCTTCTTCCCATCCTCTATGAATGGCTAATTTTAACAAATGCCCTTCATTTACAGGGTCACTCAGCTAGGTATGGGCAAAAGAAGAAAATAAGATAAATAATCAGAGTTGGTGGGGTTATCTTAAGAGAATACTACAAATACCATGACCAAGTTCATTCAAGACAAACGCCGTTCTGTTTTCCAAATAATGTGGCTGATCAAACTTCAAAGTCTCAAAGAAGTAGAGTCTCTCTCTGCACACACTCAGGTTTGAGACTCCGGAATTCCAAACCTCACTGTCAACAAGAGTCCCCTTCACTGATCAGGTTCCCTTTACATCAAATTGGTCACACAAAAGTAGCCATCATTCTTGGTTACATTCTCCCTGAACAGCAAAGACAGCAAACACTAAATTACTCTCAGAGTTTTGCTGCTGTCTCCATAATAATGTCTCTTATAATCTAATGGTGTACACTCTTTTAATATGCAAAATATGCCAACCTTGCTGATTACTCAAATGCTGACAATCATGTTTCAGTGAAATACAAAAGAGTCTATTGATCTGACAACATAGCTGGGAAAACCCTTTTTAAAAAGGCAAAAACCTACCAAACCCAGGTGGAACAGAGTAAGGGAAACATGCTAAACGTGACACACCCACATCATGAATACACCATTGTGAATCTGAAGAAAGCTTGAGGGCACAGAAAGAAAACCTAGCTATGAAACCCCATCACACACCTGGGAAGGACAGATGATACTTTCAGGGGAGGGAGCTGGGGACTAGGCTGATGGGGGCATGGTGGTAGCAGGCTTTCCACTGTTGCATGGTAAAATTGTATATGGTTTAAGTTTAAAATCACATGAATTCATTTTCCTCAAAAAAAAAAAAAAGGAATATGTTTGTAACTCTTAACCTTGTCTCATGCAAAAAAAGAAAAGAAAAAGAAAAGAAATTTCAATTCAGGAAAACATAGCTCCTTCATTCCTTTAGATGTCAAATTAATAATATTCTATTTTCTACTGGAAAATTAGAAATCCTTTTTCATTTGAATTTTGTGTAATATAAAGTAATGAGAACTGCACATAAGACTCTGCCCACATCACTGTACTAGGAGATGACAAGGCTCTAGCAGGCCTTTTAGTAGCATTAAGGCCATGTTCCTAGGATGGCCCCAACGCCCTCTTAAAATGCCTGCCTAAGAAAACAACAATGCCAATAGAATTTACTGCTTGTTCTAACCAATACCAGAGGATAGGCCCCTTAATTTCCCTTTATAGCATCTACTAAAAAGGGCTTAAAATCATGAATCCTTTCTCTGTCCCTTTGAGATGCATGTGTATCTCCTACAAGTCAAGAGTGTATTTCTCAAGTCCTTCCCTTTATGTAATCATCAGGAAGAATAGATCATTAGTCTCCCAGACTCTGTTGGGAGGACAGCATCCCAACAATCAGGAGCAAGCAGACACATCCGGACTAAGGACATTTATGATGACATCCTTTGTAACTTTTTACTTGAACCCCACTCTCTGCTACTCCCTACTCTTTCACTGTCTCTTTGAATGTCCCAGTCACCTCTGCACAAATCAGAATGGAGCTCAGCTGTTTCTCCTACTGTCAGGAGGAGTTACCAAAAAAATCTGTTTTCATCGCTTTAACTGATGTCTGGCTTTGCTATGTGTAAAAATTATCTCTAAAGACCCTAATTAATTTTTAAAATCCAGATTAGTATCACAAGACAAAATTTCCCAATAAAATAGATTAGAACTAAACAAAGAACTAAAATACTTAATTGATGGCCATAAATCTTCCAATAATTCTATTAACACAAGTAGGCCACGTAGTAGGATTCTAAAGTTCTAACTCTGTAAAATGAACCTAGAAAAGAAAAAATTCTATAAACAAAAACTAAAATCATTTTTATATTACCATCAAAATAAAATTCTTCTGAATCATACTTCCATGGAGAATTCCAATGTTTCCTGAGTATATGCTCAAAGCATAAATTTTTTTTAAACGTCAGTAAAGATTTTTCTCATTCGAAGTAGTTTTGCACTGATTATTCATTATGACAGATTCATTAATGGTGTTTCTGGTTTCCAGATTTTGTTATTTTCATGGACCCAAGTCAATCAGACATTCCATTCTAATTTATTCCAAAACCATCACCTAAAGATCTGTAAACATCCAAAAGAAATGGATTTACTTTGATGAACATAAATGTTTTTCTATAAATAAATGAATTTCTATCACTTCACATGAGTTCTTGAGCCAAAAAGCAGTATGGTTATGCTTAAATACTAAGAACGCATTCCTCATCATTACAATGATTTGCAGTGATTTAAATCCATGCCTCAGTATGACCAAAAATTGTTAAATGTCATGGATGTTGAGAAGCACGGCATCATAGTACAAATTGGTAATGTTCACCTACAAACCTCAAATCTACATAGTATTTAAAATTTTTTTTTACATCAGGAGCCATATTTAATTACAATATTAGCTACATTATAATGAGCATCTAGAAATACTATAAACATGATCTATCTTAAATATTTTCTGTATGGTATTCACATTCCTACAAATTCAAAACACTTATGAAGTTCTAGAATGATTCAAGACATAGAGTTTCAACTAAAAATTTAAGTTACTGCCTAACTTGATTTCTAGATACCATATAATTAATCCAGGTGCATTACCTTATGTTATCTTAGGATGTTTTATAAGTCAATTAAAATTTTTCTTGCAAAAAATCTTGAAAAAACAGTATAAGACTTTTTCCAAAATATAAGTAGCATGTACATTTAAATTCCTAATATTGTGAAAGATTAATAAATTGGCATATCACCAATTCCCTCAAGCGACAAAGCAGCTACTTGACAATGAACGTTCACACGGTAATGTGGTAAGAAAACATGCAGAAACCTGAAACAGAAACATCTAGTACATAGATATCAAAAGTTGTTGTTGCTTAATAGTTCACTAGGGAAAGGTTAGTACTGAACTCATCGCAATTACAAAGAGTTTCATTCTCCATTTTTAATTACTGCTTTTATATTTTCTAAACATCTTTCATTACTTTTGAGCTAAGAATGAAGAACAGAAATAGAAATACATTAAAAAAGCACATTAATTCATGGTCAATGAAATAGTAATTACAGATCCTATAAGAAAGAAGAGGAGAGGAAGGGAAAACACACCCTTAGTATAAGTCTATTTAATAAAAGCTAGCATTTAAAGCTTGTAAGTTTGTTGCTTTTGTGCTGAAGTAGAAGTTTACTAGTATGTTGATTATACAGCATATATTCCTGAAATTCTTGAGGTTTCTACCGAGGTAATCATATTATTTACAAATATGGGTAGTTTTTTTTCCTTACTTTCCAATCCTCTAACCTTTTATTCTCTCTTTCGCCTTACTGCTTCAGTAGGACATCCAGAACAAAGTCGACCAGAATAGTGATTATGGCCATTCTTTTCTTGCTCTTTTAGATGCAACTTTCCTAGCACATACTTAGTTTGATGTTTGCTTTAGTTTTTCAGTAAATCACTTTATCAGGTTAAACTATTTCTACCTCCAGTGAGTTAGAAGTTTATTATGACTGCGTGATGAATTTTGTCACATTTTGCTCCAACTTGAGATGTATTTCTTCTTTAGTTTGAATAAATGGTAAATTATTGTATTGGGCTTAACAGTAAAAGATCTCTGGATCCCTAGAATAAGCCAACTGGCACTTACTTATGAATGATATTGACCTACACGGTGGAATTTATTCACTTTTACCTCTCTATAAATTCAACTGATAACAAATATATGGTTTAACCACTTTTCTGTGAATGTTTTATACACTTTCAGGAATACAACAGGTGTAGCCTAGACACCAACCAGAGAAGTATAGTAAACAAGGATACTTCTCAATTTTATGATGTTTTGATAATACTTGCAAGTATTGTGTACATCTTTGCATATTACATGTTAGTAAATCAGCATATTGCTATCGAGGTACTTACTTCAAGCACTATTCCCGATGCTAGAAATAAATCGGTAAGCCAGAACAAAACACACATATGCACATAAACACACACACACCCTTCTTGGGGTTCCCATTTTAGGTAAGGGAGATGGATAATAAATATATGTAAGTAAAAAACACTGTGCACGTGATGGTTTTAAATTGCTGTGGAGAAGTATGATGGGTGATGAGTACTTGAGTGGTGGAAGGACAAAGTCAATACATATTCACTACTAATCACATCTGGAAAGAAATCAACACAATAAAGGCAACCAAAGTTAAATATTATGATAAATAGCATAAATATATGGAAACTTATTTTTCTGGAAAAAAAGAAATTATGGAAGGAATGACAGATATGTAGAAAAGCAGTTTTCAACCCATTTCCTTCCACTGCAACAAAAATAAGTAATCATGTTCACAGGGTCACCTATCCTCTCCCTCCTCTACCAGGAACATGCTGGAATTCAGGTAAGACAAATGGGTATTACTATTATAGTGGCTAATGGTTTTTATTAATTAAAGTCAATATTTTCTAAACTTGGGAACTATTTTTAGCAATATGTAATTTAAAGTATGTTTCACAAGGGGCTAAAAATAACTGGTTGGCAACATTTCAAGAACAGCCTGCCTAGCTGTACTTTAAGATCTCCTAAAAATATGGTATGATAGTCTGTAATTCCACAGTTGAGTAAACAAGCACCAAATTTACATCATGAGGACACAAATAACTTAGTGTCTTTATCTTACATATTTATGAAGACAGAAAAATGCCCCTAATAATGAAACATCTTAGTTCAGGCTGCTGTAATAAATTACCATAGGCTGGGTGGGTGGCTTAAACAACTATTTCTCACAGTTCTGGAGGCTGGCAAGTCCCAAGATCAAGGTGCAGGCAGATCAGTATCTGGTGAGCGCCATTCCTGTGTTGCATATTGCTGTCTTCTTATATCCTCACATGGCAGAGGATAAGGACACTAATCCATTCATGATGGCTCTACCCCGATTACCTAATTATCTCCCAAACACCTCACTGCCTAACACCATCACACTGAGGGTTACTGTTTCAATGTATGAATTTGGGGGAGACAAAAACACTCAGTCTATACTATTAACAGATACAGAATTTGGGTCTATCCATCATCTATTCCCCATGCTGTGCAAAATGGCTCCACAATTTTCTTTTGGGAATGTACCCACTCCTTATAGGCATCCATGTTGTTTGGGTGAGCTGACCTGGCTTCAGAGGGGGGCATATTAACTAAGCCTGTTAAAAGAATGGATATAACAAGACCCATCGATATGCTGTCTGCAAGAGACTCATTTTAGACCCAAAGACACCCCCAGATTGAAAGTGAGGGGGTGGAAAACCACTTACCATGCTAATGGACACCAAAAGAAAGCTGGGGTGGCAATCCTTATATCAGACAAATTAGATTTTAAACCAAAGACTGTAATAAGAGATGAGGAAGGACACTATATCCTACTTAAAGGGTCTATCCAACAAGAAGATCTAACAATTGTAAATATCTATGCCCCTAACATGGGAGCAGCCAATTATATAAGGCAATTAATAACAAAAGCAAAGAAACACATCGACAACAATACAATAATAGTGAGGGACTTTAACACCCCCCTCACTGAAAGGGACAGATCATCTAAGCAAAAGATCAACAAGGAAATAAAGACTTTAAATGACACACTGGACCAAATGGACTTCACAGACATATTCAGAACATTCCATCCCAAAGCAACGGAATACACATTCTTCTCTAGTGCCCATGGAACATTCTCCAGAATCGATCACATCCTAGGTCATAAATCAGGTCTCAACCAGTACCAGAAGATTGGGATCATCCCCTGCCTATTTTCAGACCACAATGCTTTGAAACTAGAACTCAATCACAAGAGGAAAGTCGGAATAAACTCAAATACATGGAGGCTAAAGAGCATCCTACTGAAGAATGAATGGGTCAACCAGGAAATTAAAGAAGAATTAAAAAAATTCATGGAAACCAATGAAAATGAAAACACAACTATTCAAAATCTTTGGGATACAGCAAAGGCAGTCCTAAGAGGAAAGTATATAGCAATACAAGCCTTTCTCAAGAAACAAGAAAGGTCTCAAGTACACAACCTAACCCTACACCTAAAGGAGCTGGAGAAAGAACAGCAAATAAAGCCTAAACCCAGCAGGAGAAGAGAAATAATAAAGATCAGAGCAGAAATCAATGAAATAGAAACCAAACGAACAGTAGAACAGATCAACGAAACTAGGAGCTGGTTCTTTGAAAGAATTAACAAGATTGATAAGCCCCTGGCCAGACTTATCAAAAAGAAAAGAGAAATGACCCAAATCAACAAAATCATGAATGAAAGAGGAGAAATCACAACCAACACCAAAGAGATACAAACAATTATAAGAACATATTATGAGCAACTCTATGCCAGCAAATTAGATAACCTGGAAGTAATGGATGCATTCCTAGAGATGTATCAACTACCAAAACTGAACCAGGAAGAAATAGAAAACCTGAACAGACCTATAACCACTAAGGAAATAGAAGCAGTCATCAAAAATCTCCCAAAACACAAAAGCCTAGGGCCAGATGGCTTCCCAGGGGAATTCTACCAAACATTTCAAGAAGAATTAATACCTATTCTTCTGAAACTGTTCCAAAAAATAGAAATGGAAGGAAAACTTCCAAACTCATTTTATGAGGCCAGCATTACCTTGATCCCAAAACCAGACAAAGACCCCATCAAAAAGGAGAATTACAGACCAATATCCCTGATGAACATGGATGCAAAAATTCTCACCAAAATACTAGCCAACAGTACATTAAAAGGATCATTCACCACGACCAAGTCGGATTTATCCCTGGGCTGCAAGGTTGGTTCAACATCCGCAAATCAATCAACGTGATACAATACATTAACAAAGGAAAGAACAAGAATCATATGATCCTCTCAATAGATGCAGAAGAAGCATTTGACAAAGTACAGCATCCTTTCTTGATCAAAACTCTTCAGAGTATAGGCATAGAGGGTACATACCTCAATATCATAAAAGCCATCTATGAAAAACCTACAGCGAATATCATTCTCAATGCGGAAAAACTGAGAGCTTTCCCCCTAAGGTCAGGAACGCGGCAGGGATGTCCACTATCACCACTGCTATTCAACATAGTATTAGAAGTCCTAGCCACAGCAATCAGACAACAAAAAGAAATCAAAGGCATCCAAATTGGCAAAGAAGAAGTCAAACTCTCACTCTTTGCAGATGATATGATACTTTATGTGGAAAATCCCAAAGACTCCACCCCAAAACTGCTGGAACTCATACAGGAATTCAGTAAAGTGGCAGGATATAAAATCAATGCACAGAAGTCAGTGGCATTTCTATACACCAACAACAAGTCAGAAGAAAGAGAAATTAAGGAGTCGATCCCATTTACAATTGCACCCAAAACCATAAGATACCTAGGAATAAATCTAACCAAAGAGGCAAAGGATCTGTACTCAGAAAACTATAAAATACTCATGAAAGAAATTGAGGAAGACACAAAGAAATGGAAAAACGTTCCATGCTCATGGATTGGAAGAACAAATATTGTGAAGATGTCAATCCTACCTAGAGCAATCTACACATTCAATGCAATCCCCATCAAAATACCATCCACTTTCTTCAAAGAAATGGAACAAATAATCCTAAAATTTGTATGGAACCAGAAAAGACCCCACATAGCCAGAGGAATGTTGAAAAAGAAAAGCAAAGCTGGCGGCATCACAATTCCAGACTTCCAGCTCTACTACAAAGCTGTCATCATCAAGACAGTATGGTACTGGCACAAAAACAGACACATAGATCAATGGAACAGAATAGAGAGCCCAGAAATGGACCCTCAACTATATGGTCAACTAATCTTTGACAAAGCAGGAAAGAATGTCCAATGGAAAAAAGACAGTCTCTTCAACAAATGGTGTTGGGAAAATTGGACAGCCACATGCAGAAGAATGAAACTGGACCATTTCCTTACACCACACACAAAAATAGACTCCAAATGGTTGAAAGACCTCAACGTGAGACAGGAGTCCATCAAAATCCTAAAGGAGAACACAGGCAGCAACCTCTTCGACCTCAGCTGCAGCAACTTCTTCCTAGAAACATCGCCAAAGGCAAGGGAAGCAAGGGCAAAAATGAACTATTGGGACTTCATCAAGATAAAAAGCTTTTGCAAAGCAAAGGAAACAGTCAACAAAACCAAAAGACAACTGACAGAATGGGAGAAGATATTTGCAAATGACATATCAGATAAAGGGCTAGTATCCAAAATCTATAAAGAACTCATCAAACTCAACACCAAAAGAACAAAGAATCCAATCAAGAAATGGGCAGAAGACATGAACAGACATTTTTCCAAAGAAGACATCCAAACGGCCAACAGACACATGAAAAAGTGTTCAATATCGCTCGGCATCAGGGAAATCCAAATCAAAACCTCAATGAGATACCACCTCACACCAGTCAGAATGGCTAAAATTAACAAGTCAGGAAATGACAGATGTTGGCGGGGATGTGGAGAAAGGGGAACTCTCCTACACTGTTGGTGGGAATGCAAGCTGGTGCAGCCACTCTGGAAAACAGGATGGAGGTTCCTCAAAAAGTTGAAAATAGAGCTACCATATGATCCAGCAATTGCACTACTGGGTATTTACCCCAAAGATACAAAAGTAGGGACCCGAAAGGCTACGTGCACCCCGATGTTTATAGCAGCAATGTCCACAATAGCCAAACTGTGGAAAGAGCCAAGATGTCCATCAACAGATGAATGGATAAAGAAGATGTGGTATATATATACAATGGAATATTATGCAGCCATCAAAAGGAATAAGATCTTGCCATTTGCAACGACATGGATGGAACTGGAGGGTATTATGCTGAGCGAAATAAGTCAAACAGAGAAAGACATGTATCATATGACCTCACTGATATGAAGAATTCTTTATCTCAGGAAACAAACTGAGGGTTGCTGGAGTGGGGGGTGGGGTGGGAGGGATGGGGTGACTGGGTGATGGACACTGGGGAGGGTATGTGTTCTGGTAAGCGCTGTGAATTGTGCAAGACTGTTGAATCTCAGATCTGTACCTCTGAAACAAATAATGCAATAGATGTTAAGAAAGAAAAAAAGAAGAAGAAGAATGTAGCAGGAGGGGAAGAATGAAGGGGGGGAAATCGGAGGGGGAGAAGAACCATGAGAGACGATGGACTCTGAAAAACAAACTGAGGGTTCTAGAGGGGAGGAGGTTGGGAGGATGGGTTAGCCTGGTGATGGGTATTGAGGAGGGCACGTTCTGCATGGAGCACTGGGTGTTATGCACAAACAATGAATCATGGAACACTATATCTAAAACTAATGATGTAATGTATGGGGATTAACATAACAATAAAAAAATTTAAAAAAAAAAAAAAAAGAATGGATATCCACTTGGGCCACAATAATTGAATCAGAAAATAAAGACATGTTTTATAGACAAGCTTAATGAAAGCAAGAACCAAGACTTTTGGCAAAAATATTGGGATAAAGACCATCTTTTCCATGGAGTTTACTAAACTAAAGGAATATAAACTTGTAACAGTTGATGGTTATATTTGATACTAAAAAAATTACAGGAGATACCTGTCAGATGGCCAAAATCAACAACACAAGGAACAGCAAGTGTTGGCGAGGATGTGGAGAAAAAGAAACCCTCTTGCACTGTTAGTAGGAACACAAACTGGTGCAGCCACTGTAGAAAACAGAATGGCGGGTCCTCAAAAAGAAAAAAAAGTTACCCTACGATCCAGTAATCACACCATTTACCAAAAAAATACAAAAACACTAATTCAGAGGTATACATGCACCCCTATGTTTATTGCAGCATTACTAACAATAGCCAAATTAGGGAAGCAGCCCAATTGTCCATCGATTGATGAATGAATAAAGAAGATTGATACATACACACAATGGAATAGTACTCAGCCATAAAAAATGAAATCTTGCCATTTACAACATGGATAGAGCTAGAGTATAATGCTAAGCAAAATAAGTCAGAGAAAGACAAATATTTTAAGATTTCAGTAATATGTGGAATTTAAGAAACAAAACAAATAAGCAAAGGAAAAAAAGAGAAACCAAGAAACAGACTCTTAACTGCAGAGAAATGACGGTTGTCACCAGAGTGGAGGGGGGTGGGGAATGGGTGAAATAGGTGAAGGGGGTTAAAAAATACACTTATTATGATGAGCACTGAGTTGAATCACTTATCGTACACCTGGAACTAATGTAACACTGTATGTTAACTACACTGGAATTAAAATCAAAAACTTCATTAAAAAAATTACATGAGAATAAAGAATGCAGTTATTGGGTGTAGGCAGGGGTGGAGGAGAGACAGACAATAGAGAAAAAGAGGAAATCTCCCTCTGAGCATCTGGGTCTAATAAAGCCTAAAGCCATGAGTCTTAGATTTGTCAGTCATATTGTTAAATCAATTTGTATTTTTTTCCTGACATTTTCAATTAAGAATTCCCAAATGATAAACCAAGTAGTTCATCAATTAATTCAACAGGCTTAAAATTCCATTCTGCTGTGATCTTTCCCCAATAAGTTTCCTTGAAACTGACATAAGTTGCATTTTTTTAAGTTTTGAAATAAAATTTTGTTCAAAAAGCGTAATACTGAAATCTATACATTAACAAAGCTAGTAGCTTCACATACATGTATTAATGACCAATGTTTCAAATACAAAAAAAAATCACTTTTCAAAATTTCAAGCTAACTGGTAGAACATTTAAAGATGAAATTAAAATTCATATTTCTATGTTATGTAACAAACCGTGTGGGAAGTGTATGTTTATTTTACAGCTCATTAAAAATTATCGATCTGCTTACCTAAGTTATAATTTTGTAATTTGTAAACAGTCTACACTTTCCTTTTCCAAATAAAAATTTTACTGAGCTTAGCATTTTGACTAAAAACTTTTATGTTTCCCTTCTAAAATATCTTAAGCATCTGAAAAATATATGACATTTGAATTGAGTCAAAAGTGAACCTGAATCAAATTAATATCCAAATAACACAAACCAATTAAAACTGTGGATGAGAAGGAATTAAGTTAGCAGTAATTGAGCCACCATATCTAAGCCAAACTTTGGATACTTGATCAGACAATTTAAATGAAACGCCATGGAAAGAAAAATTCCCTTTCCTTCATAAGCCTTGCTAAAGTAAGGAAAGCTATAGGAGAAGGAAATTTAGTTTCTTAAACTTTTCTAAGACTTCTTTTAAAAAACTGTAACTTGGTAGGCTTTGGGGATTTTTACTGATTATTTTCCTTTATTGTACATTTTAGTCACGAAATTCACTATACTCAAAGGCCGAGACAAGATCACTTTCTGCTATTTTGTCTTAGTACGTACGCCTTCTTATTAAGTAAAGTCCCTAAGATCCACTGGCTGCAAAGATCTGTAATCTCAAGCACAATATACAGGGTGCTAGAAAGGGAGAGGTTTCCCTTGAATCAGCCCTGCTGGAAGAAGGCAAAATAATTATTTCCCCATTGCTGATTTTCATGAATTCACCACAAGGGTCGCATCTGCTTTGCTTAGCTAACCTCTGGGAAACACATACCTGTGGAAATAACTGAGCTCTAAAAAGCAAAAGTGATGCATTTTTAACACCCAGTTAACCTGATAGAGCTCCTTCATTGAAACCTCTGCCTGATGAATGGATAAAGAAGTTGTGGTCCATATATACAATGGAATATTACTCAGCCATCAGAAAGGATGAATACCCAAATTTTGCATTAACATGGATGAAACTACAGGAGATTATGCTAAGTGAAATAAGTCAAGCAGAGAAAGTCAATTATCATATGTTTCACTCATTTGTGGAACATAAGGAATAGCACAGAGGACATTAGGAGAAGGGGAGGGAAATGGGATGGGGAGACGAACCATGAGAGACTATGGACTCCGGGAAACAAACTGAGGGTTTCAGAGGGGAAGGGGTTGGGGGGGATCAGTTAGCCTGGTGATGGGTATTAAGGAGGGCACGTAATGCATGGAGCACTGGGTGTTATACACAAACAATGAGTCATGGAACACTACATCAAAAACTAATGATGTACTGTATGGTGATTAACATAACATAATAATAATAATAATAATAATAAAAAAAGAAACCTCTGCCTGAAGCCAAGGGTCTCAGCCACCATTTGACTTCCTCAAGGCCCCTTACAAAGGGACTAGTACATACTTAAAAACAAAACTTGTCTTTCTTTCCAAGGTCTTAAAACAATCTGCAAAAATTTGAGGAATGGTAGGAAGCATTCACTTGTGATTTACTTGACCTAGGAAAGTATATTCGTGAAGAAAATCCACATCTCGTGACGTTGTTGGCAAAGCCTGGTAACCTTTTAGTTTATGAATAAACAAATCATAAAATGGAAGGCACTACTTTAGAAAATACACGTAGAGGCTTTTTGAAATTTTATTGGCCAGATCATTGTTGACAATCATTAAGACCCTCCTCAACTGTGTTTATACAGTTGTTCAAACTGGTTACTTTTAGGTTAAAAATGTAATGCCTTCATTATTAAAGTTGCTCTCAAGATTCAGAAGTATTTGTCATTGCATGTTTCAATTGTTGCACTTTGATCAGCCTATTTTGGGAAAATTTTACGTAACATCCAAATTAAAAAAAATTTAGGGAACATGCCCATTCTCTCCATGGGCCAGAATAAAGAATTTGGTAACTAGATTTTCCATAATTTCTCATCTACATTTTTAGACTATTTCTACTCATAAAGGTCAGAAAAAAGAAACTGGTAGGTCTATGTCAATGCTGGACTTTTTGAGAGAGAGAGAGAGAGAGACCACCCTCTCTGAAGAGCCTAAATCCTTTAATTGCAACAGAACATTTTAAATATTAAGTCAGAAATTTAATCAATGGGTAAGAGGAGTAAGATGGTGAAGAATACAGCACATTTTAAAGCCGTGTGTGTGGGCGCCTGGGTGGCTCAGTTGGTTAAGCGACTGCCTTCAGCTCAGGTCATGATCCTGGAGTCCCAGGATCGAGTCCCGCATCGGGCTCCCTGCTCAGCAAGGAGTCTGCTTCTCCCTCTGACTTCCCCTCTCTCATGCTCTCTCTCAAATAAATAAACAAAATCTTTAAAAAAAATAAAAAATAAAAAAATAAAGCCGTGTGTGTGCTGTTATTCCTATTGAAAATTCAAAACTAAACAGATCAAGTCAGAATCAAAGACATTTCCCCAGTAGGCAAGCAAGAAATGACCTGACTTCTCACTACAAAGGAACTAGAAATAACATAGTATAATGCAGATGCATCAGAAAACCATAAATGCACACATTCATACATTAATATTATACGTAGCTTGCTATTTAATAGTTTATATCTTTTCCCAAACATATATCTTCACTAGAGAATCAAAATGTTTTTGTTTTCTATCTTTACAGTAAGAAGAGAGCAGGGGCGCCTGGGTGGCTCAGTAGGTTCAGCACCTGCCTTCGGTTCAGGTCATGATCCCGGGGTCCTGGGATAGAGCCCTGAATCGAATCGGGTTCCCTGCTCAGCGGGGAGCCTGTTTCTCCCTCTGCCTGCTGCTCCCCCTGCTTGTGCGCACTCGCTAGCACTTGCTCTCAAATAAATAAATAAAATCTTAAAAAAAAAAAAGCAGCAGCAGCAGAGAGCATAAAGTTAGCTCAAACCTGAATTCAAGAACATACCAGTAGGTGGCAGGTATATAGATTAGTTTCATGGTCCCTATTTTAATACACTTCACAGTGCCCCAATTTCAGCTTGCAAATATATGTAAAAAAAAAAAAAAAAAAGAAACAAAAACAACCTTTTTTTTTCTTTTATTCATTTTAATGAAAAAAGCTCTTGTGGTAAACAAACAAAAATAGAGCACGTCCTATAATAAAAATCTCTTGTGCTCCCGAACAACCTTGTAAAAAAAAAAAATTGTTCATATAGCTGATCTGTGGAGTTAAAAAAATGTATTATGATTTAGACCTTTTAGGCCATAAATACACACTGAGAATAATTTTTAAAAAAACAGAGTAAGAGATTTACTCTGTTTAAAAAAACATGTTTAAAAAACATGTAAGAGATTAAATTATGTAATTTTAGTTGAAAAGTGGTATCTATGGTACTCTTTGAACAGTATTTCCTTCTATATCCTAATAGAGGGTTTCAGCATGATACTGTGATTAGGAACATACAAAATATAAACAATAACAGAAGCCTAATAATAATCATGAATAGTATCTTTGTAAAACATGTTTTTTCTATCCATTAAAATTCAGATTCTAAAAGTTACTGTAGATACGTTTGTTACCAACTCATTTCCTAAGAGCATTAGTATATAATTGTCATTATGCATTCAGTAAGAGGAAGTTGAAGCTTAATTAAAATATATTTCCTTAGCAGTTGTCAAAGGTGAGTAATGAGATGGATGGAAAACTAATAAACCTCCATTTTCCATACACAAATCTATTTGCCAAACATTACTCATATCTCCCTGATTCTCAGTGGAGAAGGACCCTCTATATTTCCATTATGATCATAATCAGAAATGCCGATTGAATTCTGAGACAGTAAACACATGTTCTCAGTTTACAAATTATCCTCGTTCCAAAATAGGGACTAGGGCAGAAAATAAGGAATTCATATAGAACCAACTCTCATTCCAGGAAAACGGCCCTTAAATAGTCTCTGGTTTTAGAAATATTACCTTTAATGCTCAATGACATGAAATAGCTAATAGTCAATATGCCCGAAATATTTCAAAGTGTTCAGAGTTACCGCCATTGGTTGAGAGTGTCAAATCTTCAAATACTTATTTTGACTTCACATTTCTCTTACGTAGTTTCACTTCCCACCCCACTTGTTATTTTCAAGTCCTCCAGCATGCACGGGATGTTCTCCACTCGATTCAGTTAAACATTGCAATTTTAGAGTTCTTTGTACAGCTGCTTCTGAAGTTTGGATAATTAGTCTTTCATAAAATGAAAATAAACAGAGAAAGATATTTCCCTCCAATGTTATTTAAGGAAAATCTACATAAAACTCAGAGCATATATACAACACATTTTATTTCAAAGGGTTGAAATAATGCCACATACATTAGAAAATCTCAATATTCCAGGGACTAATTATTTAGTTTGCTCCTCTGGCCTGCTTGCGGTGTCTATTTTGTTGTTGTTTTTGTTGTTGTTGTTTGTTTCATTAGTCAAAATATCAGAACTTGGACAAAGACTAAAACTAAGTCTTATTTTCAACTTGGCATTGATATTGGTAATATAGCAGTTTTACTAGGGGAACGGTTTATAGAAAATCATGACTCTCCATGAAGTTTCTCAGTATTTTCTGTAAGCCCACAAACCTGTCTTCTCTGAAGATTACCAATAGGATGTCAGATTCATTGGATTCTTTTTATTTCTAGTCCTTTAGGCTTCCTACAGCACCTCTCTTTTCTGGAAACTTATTTCCAAGCCTCTAAGACACAACACTTCTGGGTTATAAGCTCTTAATGTAACAGGTCTCATTTTCAAAGACAACATCACCATTTTATAGCTATTATTTGGTAATACAAAGTTAACTAACCTGAACTAAGATAGCCTATCTATAAACATATGTTCCCCAATGTATTTGATATGGATCTGACCTAAATTAAGCTCTTCAAAAAAAATTATAAACATTGAAATACATTTCCAGTTTTTTGGCTCTCCAACTCCCGCTATACCAACTCTAGTTATTACCCTATTCACATATCAAGAAAGTGTATGATCATATGTACATGTATGTATGTTACATATTATCTATAGTGTACATACATACATATATATATACTCATATATATACATATATGTTTTTCATTCAAACAATTCTAGCCCTATTTAGGTTACCAACCCCTTAATTTACATGGGGTATCAAGAAATTCTTAATCTTAATATCAACACTCTGGTATTCCTGTGGGGGACAGTGTCTGATTTGACTTCTAATGATAACCACCTGCAGGTATTCACGCTGCTGTGTCATCACCTCCTGAGTATAGATGGAACCTAATAATTTGCTTCCAATGGATAGAACACAATAAAGGTGATGGGATGTCACTTAGTGATTATGTTCCAGAAGACTGACTTCTATCCCGGTCCTCTCTCTTGCATGTATAACACTGGGAGATAGTCTATGAACAGGTCCCCAACCACAAGCTTGTGAAAAACTGAGTCCTCAGTGCAACAGCTCAGAGGAATCGAGTCCTTCCAAAAGCCAGCTAAGTGAGCTAGGAAGCAGATTATTCCCAGGGGATCCTTGAGGTGACTGCAGTCTTGAGAAAGGCCCAGAGAAGGTGAAACCAGAGGGACTATGGATAATAAATGTTATTTTAAGCCACTAAATTTGGGGATAATTTGTTATGCAGTAATAGCTAACTGATACACTATTGAAAGGAATAAGTCCATTAATTTTCCATGGCCATTTTCATTTCTAATGTTACTTCACTTATTCAAAAAATTAAGGGGAGGTCTGTACCAGAAGTTCGTATCTAATACTTCATTTCCTCTACATTTGTTTAAGTATAATAGCTTATTGCCACTTGAATGAGTCTCATAAGTATATCCAAACTCCCTAAAAAGGTTTGTTTTTCAAATTCTACAATTTTGAAGAGACATTTTATTTTATGACCTTCAAATTTTCCCAAAGAATGACTGTCTAAACATTAGGAGCCAAAACAATATTGAAAGTGAAAAATATTTAGTCTCAAAAACATTCCCACAGCAAAAAAGCCTGATTACTCTGAACAGGGTATTACGGGTTTCTGTGAACAGATTTAGTACTGCATGTTTGGTGCGCATGCCACGTGATTCAATAAGTACTGTGTGTTTAGTAAGTCATTTCTATTTAAACTACAAGTAATTGCTCATTGCAGGAAACGGAGTCTTAAGTCTAACCTCCCCCAAGATTAACATTAGAAAGAAAAAAAAAATTGATGTTCTGCTATTTGATAGCATACGCCTATTCTCTAGAGGACACAGAGCAAATGAGGTGTATTTAAGAGGGAAAGAGTGGTACAAATTCAGGTCTTTTGGCACAAAAGTATCCTATAGGAGTTGAACCTGTTCATATAGTTCTTAATGTTTCATTATGAATTTAGCTGGGTTAATTACAAGGAGATCCATCAACAAGAATGTTTTCTGGATGTCCTTTACAGTACATGCAAAACATTCAAAACCCAGACAATAGAGAAGGACAACAGTATTTTACTCATCAAGTAGAGAGATCTGGTTTATACTTTGTGACAGAAGATCAATTTACACAGCTTTATCTCATTTAATGTTGTTGCCAAACCACTTTATTTCACCATTCCATATCTTATTTTGGAGGCTTACAGAAGAATTCTCTAATCTTTTACAAATAATTATTTTTTTTAAAGATTTTATTTATTTATTTGACAGAGAGAGAGGCAGCGAGAGAGGGAACACAAGCAAGGGAAGTGTGAGAGGGAGAAGCAGGCTTCCCGCGGAGCAGGGAGCCCGATGCGGGGCTCGATCCCAGGACCCTGGGATCATGACCTGAGCTGAAGGCAGCTGCTTAACGACTGAGCCACCCAGGCACCCCACAAATAATTATTTTTTAAAAACATAAAATTATAAACCTGCTTTGGTAACTTTCTTCCTTGCTTATATGCCTTCCAGAGCCATAGCTGTAGTTGAAGAAAAAGTGGCATGCAAGAGCAATGAGGTCATTGAGCTCATTCACTTTATCTCCTGACCTATCCAGGACCTGGATTTTCTACTTCGGCCAAGTGGATCAGTCCTTTCCAATGGCCTGATCTTGCGAAAAATACTCAATAAGCCAAACACTGTTTCCAAAGTCCTACTTCCCACTGCATCAAACCCAGTATAATGACAGCTCAGAGAAGAAAGGAGACAGGAAAATGGATAGACTAAAATGGTACACACTCCCTGCCGTACTAACATGGATGGTGATTCTCTCCCTGTTACAGATTGGATGTGTGTGTTCCCCGAGGATTCATATTGAAGTCCTAACCCCCAATGTGATAGTATTAAAAAGTAAGACCTCTGGTTGGGTATTAGGTCATGAGAGTGGAATCCTCATGAATAGAATTAGCGTTGTGATAACGAGAGACCCCAGAGAGGCCTCACCCTCTTCCTGACATGTGAGGACACAATCAGAAAATGGTGGTCTGCAACAGCAAAGAGGGTCTTCACCAGAACTTGACTATGTGGGCACCATGATCTCAGAATTCCAGCTTCCAGAAACATAAGAAATAAATTTGTTGTTTATAAGCCACCGAATTAGTGGTATTGTTATAGCAGCAGAAGAGACTAAGACATTCTCCTCATTGACTTTTACTTTGAGGTGTCAAAACAAAAAACAAAAGAGAGTTCACTCTCTGAACTACAATGAAATATATGAACTACAATAAATAATTTCTCAACAAAATAAATAATAATATGGGTAAAGATTATGGTCACATAAGGAAAGAAAATCCAGGCTCAGTTTCAGAATTTCCCTGTCAGAGTGAGAGACAGTGATGGTGTCACATGACAGAGACTGCCCACCTCCTAGGTCTCCATCTTCTTAACCAGTGGAGGCTTTAAGAATTTGACTTATGCATTTTACAAATGAATAATCAGATGCCTACACACTTAATATCACTTGTTGAAGGTCACATAGTTTGTTGTTTCCATTAGACAGGATGATGCTAATTTAGACCAAGAAATAATCAGCTTTAATAGTTTTGGAAAACTCTTCAACCACGTACCTGTGTGCTTCTATCTCTAAGTCCTTGAGCATGTAGAATGCACAGATTAAATAAAAAACTGCTATAGGACTTTATACATTTTAGAGAATTCATAAATTTTATTGTCATAAAAGTTCATGTGTAAAATTTTATTTAAAAATGTATAATTGTGACAATAAGATACCATACAGAAAGCCTGGATGTAGGCAAATGACAAGCCCTTGATAGTAAATACAATGTGTTAAAGGTGCTCTGATTTCAACCTAGGACAAAATCCTATGACCTAGATTGATGGGGCTAACCCTGCAAAACGGCTCAATCAACACATTCTCCAACCAAATTCCACCTTTTATTTCCATGCTATAGACACTACAGAGTAAAAAAACTTACATTGCCTCAGATTCTGTTTTATCAACGTTCTACAGATTTTACTATATACATGTAGGAGACTTAAAAGGTGGCCATGAGCAGGTTGGTTTGGTGCCAGAAACAGGGAAACTAGGTCTAAGGCAGAGACTTTGTATTTTCTGGATCAGCTATGGTAGAGTTTCTATCTGTGGTTCCCTACCATCCTATGTACCCAGAGTCGGTAATGGGAGGCACTTTTACTATCACAGTCCCAGAACAGTTTAGCATTTCTGCCACCTGCACCGTTCTTGACTAGGTATTATCCAGTTTGGTTCCATGATTCTTTAGAAATTCTATAAGCTACAAAAAATAATTCTTTTATTTAGACAATCATGGGTACATTTTGTTTACAACTAAGAACCTTCATCGATAGAATTGCCCTATTAGCGAGATAGCTTGTGATTGCTTAGAATGTTTGTCCTTGATGAACAAGAAGAGAGGATCTCACAGTTAGCTTAGAAACTTTCTCAAATGGTCATTCTTCATTCCCTTACTCAACTTCATCTCAACATTCCATTACTGCCATCTGGTATTCCAGAGCCTCCTCGGATGTGACAGTCCTTTATAGATTAAAGAGGGTCAACAGTTGATTCCAATATGTCAATATACTTAAGAACCACTGACCTAATTCAGTCATCCAAATCTGGTTCACATTAGACTTTCATCAGAGCTTGAACTTGTGGAATATATAGAGTCCCAGGTATAAGCTCGATCTACTGAAATAGATTCCCTAAGGTACAGACTAGGAATCTGTATTTATTAAATTCCTCAGGAGACTATAATACTGCCGGCTAAGGACTTTTCCAAGAACCAATATTTAGAAGCCACTGGCCCAGAAAATCATTCATTCGTTGGGCCTAATGTAAGTTCATTAAAACAAACTCTGAGAATAATCGTAGATTATTCAAGTAAGAGAAAGTATACAAATCTTCAATCTGGACCTCAGGAAAATATCTACTAAGAGATTTCATGATACCTTTGTGAAGAAGGTGGACAAATAAAGCTGAATGCAAAACTCATTTGGGTCAGTTAGTCAATGGTACAATGTCTACACACACACACACACACACAACAAAACACTTACCAGTGGCATAATATCCTTCTAACCTAGAACTCCTTCTGTGAAATGGTCAGTATAGTTTAGTTATTGTTACTAAACTATTACAGTATTGTTACTAAACTATTACAGTAACAACAAAGTTTATTTTTCATACTACATACCCATTGTTAATTTGCTGGGAGCTCAGATTCACAACATTTTCACTAGGGACTTAACCTGAAAGAATGTCCACAATTTGCAAAATCTCTAGTGGTAGTGAGTAGATAACAGATATATGAAGTTATATACTGACCAAATGAGTAACTGTTTTCTACTCTTAACACTTCTGGCACCAAATGTGTGGACTTTTATTTTTTCCCCACTGAACAATTCTGACACTAGCTACCTGGAGTTAGCACAGAGCATACAGGTTAAGGGTTCAGTCGCACAAGATTGTCTTCCAGTTCATATGGCAATCCAGAGCGATCTGTACTCCTAACCAACAGGCATAGATGAGGGGTTCCCAAACCCTGCCCGCCTTTGCCTTTGATAATTTGCTAGAATGGCTCACAGAACTCAGGAAAACAGTTTACATAATATTACCAGTTCAAATTATAAGAAATATTTTTTTAAAAATATATACTTGTAAATGCTTGTCTTAAAAAACAAAGTCATGGGACGCCTGGGTGGCTCAGTTGGTTAAGCGTCTGCCTTCGGCTCTGGTCATGATGCCAGGGTCCTGAGATTGGGCCCCGCATTGGGCTCCCTGTTCAGCGGAGAGCCTGCTTCTCCCTTTCCCTCCCACTCTGCCTACTAGTGCTGTCAAATAAATAAAATCTTAAAAAAAAAAACAAAAAACCACACACACACACAAAGTCAGGATAAAAATATTGTAGACTTCAGCAAAATTAAAACTGAAAGCTCTAAACTATGGGCTTGAACAGTTCATGCCAGAAATACTAGGTGTCTATAACTTCACTACTTTATCATCAGATACAGATTTTCATTTTTTTTTTAATTTTTTTTTTTTAAAGATTTTATTTATTTGACAGAGAGAGCACAAGCAGAGGGAGAGAGAGAGAGAAGCAGGCTCCCCGCTGAGCAAGGAGCCCGATGTGGGACTCGATCCCAGGACCCTGGGATCACGACCCAGGCCGAAGGCAGCCGCCCAACCGACCGAGCCACCCAGGTGTCCCCAGATACAGATTTTCAAATAATTAGAACAGGTTCCCAAAATACATCATTGTGTATCACAGCCTTCAATGATGACTTGCATCACAAACTTAGAATAATAGGATGAAGAGTAATATCTTACACATAAATTTAAAAGAATACTTAAAAAGGGACTAAGATCCTTTATGTGGATTAAGCTATAAAACCTGGTTTTTAATTATTCATAGTTATGCTTGTAGAGTTATTTTAGAAAGAGGAATAGGGCTTGATTTAAATTCATCCAATAAATTATAAGGGCAAACTTTATGCTACATTTCTAGTCTAGAGCATAAATTTCCAGTCTTTTCTTATTTATTTACAACTTGAGAAATTGAGCACTAGATAATAAAGTCAGGAAACTTTATACTATACATAAATGGTCAAGCCAGCCACTTGATCCATAAGTCTAAGATTAAGCTACCCATAAAGAATCTATTTTAAATGATTAATTTTTTGAGGCCAGCAAAATATTTTAAAGTCAATTTTGGAAAAAGTTAATTTGTGCTTTACTACATTGATATAGCTAAGGAAATCGCATATTCAGTAATTTCACAAATAATGTCTCTGACCAGAAAAAAAAAAAAATGCATACATGTGAAGCATATCTAGAGTTAAGTAAAGGATCTGTTGAAATTTCTTATATCAGTTAAGAATATATGGAGAAATGGAGTTGAAACATTATATGATTAGATGCATTTGTTGGTAATTGAATTATCAAAGAATTATCAATAATTGATTATGGGTAACACTGCAGAAGATTTAGAGATATTCAAGAAGGAATCAATCCTTATCCTTTTCCAAATCAATTTCTTCCTTAAAGGTGTACACAATTTGGAATTACTCATTATAAAGAAAGTATGACTAATTAATCAGAGGCTTTATTATAATTCCAAAAAGATAAAAGACTGAAATGTAACTAATAAGTTTAAATTCACCAAACACAGAAAGTCCTACATGTGTGTAGAACTCTACAAAAACACAAATAGAGACTTAACAGCAGCTTATGTGATCCTATTTAACTATAAATATCATATACATCAACACTGTGAAGGAGCAATTGAGCCATCCAGATCATCCCCATTACCAGAGATACTATATACGTAAGAATGCAGGTCTTCTTTAAACTAGAAAGACGGTATGTCTAGCACAGACAATGAAGCCAATACATTCTCTCATCCAAGGAGGAGTTACCAATCAACTGAGGCTATGTCTTATGAAAAAATGGTTAAAAATCTTTCCAGATTTCACTGTTCTTCATTTCACTGATCAGAGACTGAAAAGGAAACACATTAACTATCTACAAATACACCCTAATGGCTATCACAGCGATGGACTGGTTTAGGGAACAAAATCCAGTGTATGAACGCTATAAAAAACTGTATCTGACAGCACCATGGAAAGCACAAACTGACACTCTTCTCACTTAACAGGGACAGAAGCTTTACCTTAGGAATCTTCATATCCTTAGTATTGATAGAATGTTTGTCAAATAGGCCCTCAAAATGAAAGATACTGATTTAGCTAAGTCGAAAAATTAGTACTGAAGTAAAAGGTAAAAGTAAAAAAAAAAACAAAAAACGTGAAAGACTGTCCAGAGGTAGTGGTTTCTTTATGTAGGGCCTATTTATGAGGACTGTATCCCAAAGTTTCATTTAGAGAGTATTAGCCTCAGACTTGCCTATGTTTAAAGGGTTACAGTAGAAAATGGAAAATGATATCCCCTTGTCCCCGATTTGCAGATATGAAATGTTCATCAGCTTATTAAGAATTTGCGAGAAGCCCTCCATGGAAGACATCTGTTTAACTCTATTCACTGATGCCTCCCCAATTTTTTAACCATAGCTCTTTAACGGCCTATATAATGAACATCGCAGAATCCTTTGGTAAATGCTCTTTAAGGTGGAATTGTGCCCTGGACATGTCCTAGCCTAGTAGGAGTCAACTGGCACCTGTGTCTTTAAGGACAAAAGTAAACCCTATATTTTAAACATTCTTACACATTTCAGACATCTTCACTATTTTATTTTAAAGAAAAGAAAAGCAACATCCAAGTAAGCTATCTTTGCTTCTTAAAATGATGAGAGACATATTTTGAAGGCTTAGCAGGGTCATTTTCTATACAGTCTTGATAGCTAAGTAGACAGATTGCTTAACAGGTCCAAATTTGCTCAAAATAATAATGGTCAGCTGCAAAGTAGTAGGCTGCAAAAGCTCCTCCTTTTCAACAAGACCACTCTTCCAATCACAGGTGCAGAGTCACATAGATATGCAACTCCATGGCATTCATGGGGAGAGAATGCCAGGTGTGGAGAAATGAACAATTTTGTTGCGAATATGAACTCCACAACAGTTGTCAGATTTAGGAAATAAAAACACAAGGTGCCCAGTTATACTGAATTTCATGTAAGATAACAAAAAATTTTAGTGCAAGTATGTTTCCTGTAATATTTCAGACATACTTGTACTAAAAATTATTGTTTATCTGAAATTCGCATCTCACTAGGCATGCTATATATCATTTGGACCATACTCTCCCACTGGAATATCAACTAGGGTGCATACAGACCCTTTGTGTTTAGTCTAAATCACAGGAAAAATAAAGTCCCGGGGACTGTATGTGCTCTTCCATTTCTTAGCTTTTGAGATTTTTCTCAATGAACTATTTTTATAACTACATAGTGTAGCATGAGTAGTGTGCATCCATGACTCCTTCGCATGGCACAAGGGAAAGAACTGATTTTTCCAACCACAATAATCTGGAATACAACCAAAGACAATCTATTGAAGAAGGAATATTTTTTTAAAGATTTTATTTATTTGACAGAGAGAGAGACACAGCAAGAGAGGGAACACAAGCAGGGGGAGTGGGAGAGGGAGAAGCAGGCTTCCTGATGAGCAGGGAGCCCAATGTGGGGCTCGATCCCAGGACGCTAGGACCATGACCTGAGCCGAAGGCAGATGCTTAATGACTGAGCCACCTAGGCACCCCAAAGACAGAATATTCTTGAACAAAGATACAGACCCGAGTTCTTATTCTTACTCTTCCAGTTATGCATTGTTCTTGGGCAAGTCTGTGTTATCTCTTCAGGCCTTGGCTGCCCTGACTTCAATAGCCTGTACAAGGCTAATATATTATACTTCCATGATCCTAAGTAAATTTAGCTTTGCCTCATTCTTGTTGACTACCCAGAGTCCATACTTACATATTATGGAAGCAGAGAAAACCACCTCAAAGAAAACCAAGGATTGGCTAAAAGATGGTCCTTATATTTAATTAAAATCCATTTGTTTCAAAAGAAATGTTATCTTCAGGCTAAAAGGGTACCTTAAATATTTCACAAATAATAACTGTTATTCATCAACAATACATTCCTTGGTCAGTACAAATCACTTTTATTCCAGACCAATAAAAACCCCGTTGACTTTTCCACTTTCTTGATTCTTGTGGGGTACCTCTAAGACACTACAAAGCATTCCGCAATTTCAATAAAAGGTATCTATACACAAAGGGCAAATCCATCTTCCCTAACACAGTCTCCAAATAGTTTGATTTAAAGAGCATTTCTTTGCACTAAGACTCTACAATGCTAATTCATTTTGCCTTCAGCTTAACTTTCTGCTATTAATAGAGTGACAATAAGAATTTTTCTCTAAATACCATGCCCTCTTATAATATGAATGTCAAGCATTGCTTTCAAGTAATTAAAAACCTGATCACCAACATCTTTAGCACAACATAAAAGAAACAAGCCATTTCAAATTACACAAATGGCTGCATTCTGAACTCAGTTAAATACAAAACTCTAGTTCAATTTGAATTTCTAATTTCAAATTCCAAATTTAGGACATACTTAAAATAATTTATTGTTTATCTGAAATTCAAATTTAGCCAGGCATTCTGTATTTTTTTATTTAACAAATCTGGCAACCCCATGTGGGCTACCTAGTATAAGATATTCACCAATTTCACCTTTTTATTTTCCTTCATCAGAACACTTGTTTTGATTTTATTTTTCCCTCAAGAGAGGTTCTACCTATGTGAGAACACAGACAATTTTCCAGCCAAAATTTTTCTTATCATTAATGTATCTTTGCTTTTAAAAAATCAGATTCCCTCCATTAAAACTGTAGTCTACAAAACACAAAATTTTACTTACCTGTGGGAAATATATAAGAAGACCAGATAATAAAATATTTCTTTTTTTCACTTCCTTTGCATATTCCCTGATCTGTATTAGGCTTTCCATTTTCTCATCAAAAGGTACTGATTTATAATCAAGAAAATATACCTGCAAAATAATACAAAAGGTAACATTAGAATACCATTCCTTTCACTTTCCTTTGAAAAATATAACATTAAAGAAGCTCAAACACAAATATATTATTGTAATTTTTATCAGTGTGTGTTAATTTCTAGATATGCATTTCAACCATAAATGTTTATTAAAATTGATGAATCCTCCTTAATAAATAAAGGCAGTAAACAGTCATTGAGAACACAATGTTGAAAAATACAAAATGCTAATATTCTATTTCTACTGGTGTCAGAGTCAAATGTATAAAGAATATATGATTTCAACCATTTGTTCAATTTAATTTATAATTTGAAACTAGGCTACATAGAAATATTATATATTAGTTACCAATATCAATAAAATTAAAGGGAGTGCTTACCTATTACATTCATAAATATTTTTAGAAGAACCCCTTTCAAATAATTGAAATTCTAATAAATCACCTATTTCTTAGAGAAAATCCAGAATTTTATATGTAATTTTTAGCAGTGTTAAATAGTATTTCTCTTGAAATTATTCCAGACTATTTTTTAAATATTATTTTTCATTTAAATTTTAAGTAGCTCAGGGTAAGTTTTCCTCTTTCAAATTATTGAAGTTTTATGGTACTGTTCATCTTTTGTGGGACATAAAATATCTAAACCACAAGAGCATCAAAATAAGACACAATTGCATACACAGAATAAACACTCAAACATTTGTATTCTTTCACAATACCAAATTTAAGAAATGCTCAAGAATTATAATTTGTTCAATTACATGTATTTATTATCTAGAAACGTTTTAAAATCTACTCCACTTTGAAACTCTTATACTAATCCCTCCGCTTCCTCTCTTCATTCATATAAACACACGCTCTACAGAAAATACAAAACAAAATCTTACTATGTTCTTTCTGTAACAGAAGGGAATGAGTTTCCACCTACCACCTTGCATTTTGCTTTTCCAGGGAAAAGCACTTAACATCCATTTTAAAAGAAAATCATGTGAGGACATGTATGTATATCAATTCAGTAGATCTTCAGTCACTATTTCTTGGACCTTTTCATTATAGTTAACCGAAGACATACACATATAGTTACTTCCTCCTAAAATCTAAAGTGACAATGAAGACTTTTCTTAAAAATGCTCTATCCATTAGAGAACCAAAAGAATAGACAAAAAAGCAAAAAGAAAAATTGTAAGATAAAAAGCACAAAGAAAAAGGTCTCAGGCTTTACTATCTACTGAATAGTTGAAGAAAAGACAATGTGACCCTGTGACCTTGAGCTCACCCTCCCTTAGCAGTGATTCCCTGAAAACTTATAAAGATGAAATCTCAGATTTTTCACCAGGCAACAATGCTTAAAGCAAATATGAGACTGGTGAACCACAGCCAGGCTGGAATAACTGTGAATGAACTATAAATATTAGACTTTCCTTCGGAGTAATTTAACTTATAACCAGGTGTTCCCTAGCTGAGACCTGGAAGCTAACAGCGATCAGCTGTTAAAAAGATACTAGGTCCTATTTGTAGCCTGAGCCTTCTAGAAGGATGGCTCACACACCACCTTTCTGTGATCTCCTTCCCTCCTCCTTGACAAGGTGGAGGAAAAGTGGAGGGGAAAAAAGGCAGGCCCATACTAATGTGAAATTAAGAGCTCAAGAGCTAAAGCTGAAGATACATGTCCATCTCTGCATTTTCTCCTGTCCTGAAGTCTTTTAGGACATTGTACAAACTAGTGCCACAGGATTCTTCTAGTCTTGTGAGTTTAAAATATCTTTCTGAAGCTAAAATTGCTGACTGTGGGCTTGTCCAAAAAAAAAAAAAAAAAAAAAAAAGTAGGCTAATTCCCCAAACTCCAGGCAATTTATGTAATTGCAGTCCTGTTACGAATCTAAAGCTAGGGGACTGGCTGAGACTAAGACTCTCTCCTGGGCCCATACTGCCAGGTCATTACATAGTCCCATACCTTCTAGACTAAGGAACAACACTACTGTTTGGTGTTACATGCCTCAGAGTACTCTTTAACTCTTTTACCTGTGTAATTATCTGTAATATTTAGATACCAGGAAATGTCAGGAGCCACCATGCCCAATATACTTTATATGAATGGAATGTCCTAGAGTTTTGCAATGCACAATCTGGGAAACCTTACTGTTAGCCTAGATACTCAATGAGGCAAAGAGACATTTCTTGTTTAATACAAGTCTTCCTAACAAATTTTCAGTCTGAAAAATCTTACAGTAAAATAAAGGGGGGTGCAGAAAGGGTTTGTGGAAAAAATAGCACAAGAAGCAGAAAAGATAAAACCACTCCACTTTGTAATTACAGCCTCCATAGAGATTTAAAATGCACAGAAATTAAAGAACGGAAATGCTGGTAACGTATTAATTGGAGAAGGAATGATGGATACAACTGGGAACGGAGCTCTGCACTGCAATGCTGCCATTGAACTTGGCTCAGGAGGAAGTGCACCTGCCAAGGGAAACTCCCTGCAAAGTCAGAGCTGGGAGCAGGTGCTCATTTTTCAACTTTCCTAAAATAGTGTCCTAAAAGAGAGCCTAAAGTTAATAAAAACTTTGGGAGCTTAAAAGTGGTATAAGTAAAACTCTCGACAAGAATAAATTATACTGGAATGAGAAGGCTCAAGAGATAAAGTGTGCTGAATCTGCATTTTGTTAAAAAAAAAAGGACAGAAATTAATGATTTTACACTGAGTTAACTTAGTGATTTATGTATTTTTTTAAAATAATGGTATTTAACTAAAACTATATACATCTCTACTGTATAGTTTTTGAACTTGCAGAGGGAGGAAAATATTATCTGTATCAATGCAGCAAATTATAGGAAGAAATTAAAGTAGCAAATAAAACAATTCTCCAACAGCAGTAACAAAATAAGCTTGTGGAAAGAACTCAAATATAAAAGTAATACAAATAAATTGAGCATATTTAACCATCTCCTAAGTAACAGATTTACCAGATTGGATTTTTAAGGAAAAAATCTAACAATATGCTAGTTATAAGATAAATGTCTAAAGCAAACTAACCTGAAAAGCACAAAATAAAAGGATGAACAGACATGCTTTGCAAACACTACCAAAAATGAAGGTTGTAGCAATATGATTCATTTTAGTTTAAGACAAAAACTATTAATTCACATAAAGGCAAAAGGTGCATAATAAAAAAACAAATTATAATAAACTTATTAAGAACATAGATTTGAATACAAGACAAAATATTTGACTGATTATGAGAACATACTTTCCAAATCAATAAACAGAGATGTTACTGCACTTGTCTTAAAAACTAATGTACCAAACATATTAAAAAACAAAGTTGGAACAGATTCTGCTTCCGGTGCAGCAGCTAAACTGAGGGGTTTTTCCTCTCCCTCCAAGGTTATAATTTTATTCCTGTTTTTCTGGCTGTTCTTATCTAGGAAAAGTTGCATATGAACTGATGTCACTTCCAAAATATAGAGACCTAACTCCCTTATTTATTGATCACGTAGAAGCTAATTTTTTTTTCAGAAACATGTATTATAGCAAAAACAGATGGTGAATTGAAAAACAAAGCACAATAGTCTTTTAAAGTTCTCACCAAGTCATGAAATGTCAAACAAGGACTGGAAGACTTTCACTCCAGCTAAAGATCTATTAGACACAACACACCCTAGTTCTTTGGAAAGATAAAAGATAATGGCATGTAAAGAAATCAGTAAGCCAATGCTATTCACCACACATTCCATGAATTAAGGAAATGCATAAAAGTGAATTCTAGGCAAGCTATTTATACATCTACAAATTGCCTATATTATCCCACCAAACCATCAAACTATGTTACCCATTAAGTAATCAGTACTTAAATTACAGGGAAAGTTTAAGAAATGTACTAAAACATAAGACTCTGCTCGACATTGTACTAGTTGACATAATCAACTTTTAAAGAAACAGATATGGATATTGACCTTATGAAATGTATTAGCAGGTTGACAAAATTCAAACATGAAGTAGGATACATCTCAAAATTCTCTTTCACTAGATGGGTCTGATGACATCATGATTAACAGAAGAAAATCTCCAGCAGATGTATTTCCTAATACCAATACCATGAAATTTAAGCAGGTATTTTACATTGTGCTACTAATTTTGAACTTCTACACCAGTTACTTATGAGTTCCAGGAAAAAATTCAGTGGGTACAATAAAGCAATCAATTTTAATTTTAAAGACAGGGCAAGTTTATACAACTACAGGAGAGGGTTACAAAATGATCATGATAGCTCAAGAGAAATGTAAATGTTTTTGCCTTAATAAAACAAACTTACAGCATGGATAGTCTTGCATCCATTGAAATGTAGCAAAACATTTCATGTAGGTTGAGTTCTGCAGATTTGCTTATAGCTACATCAAGTAGATATTCTTTGATCTCTTTTTGAACTGTTCACTCACTTACTACTTGTAAATTACAGTTACAATATTTCCCCCTTAGGATGCCATTTCTAACAGTTTTTTTTTTTCATTCATACATAAAAAAAAGTAAGAACATCTTCCTACCCTCCCCCAAAGAATGTTCATTTTTTTTTTTAACATAGCAAATTCACTCCTATAAACTAGTAAACTGCTTAAACATTTAACATATGGGTAGCTTCATGGCTTTGTGGGTGGGCAAGGTTTCTGGCACTCAGAGTTTGGAAAATGCTCCTCTGTGCCTCATGTCTTCTACATTCAGTTCTACACATGCTTTATATTTGTCTAGTAACTATTTAATACATCCCTGGCCCCAGACTGAATTGCAATTAATTTTTTATACTTTAATAAGTAATTTTTCATTTGTCTCTGAGGACAGGTACATTAATTAAAGGACAATAATTAATACCAAGTACAATATTCTTTAAAACCTCAAGAATGTTCCATAATCCTACATTTAACACTTCTGCTTCATTCCAGAACCCATGTTAACAGGCCTAAGAAAGGAATCAGGAATTGTTGTAGGAGAGGAAACCGAGTCTTTGTTTATTTGAGTAGGAAGTCAATTCTTGAAGCTTCAGTATATATCCAAATATGCACTGCCTTATGCCCACCACAGTGGAAGGAAGAATGGTTATGGTAATTATCAAATAATTAAGTTAGAAAGAATTGGTAGATAGACCAGAGACTCTCTGAATCTACACAACAGATACTGCAAAATTATCTACCTATCTGTACAGAAAAGTAAATTGTGTGAATCAGGCCCAACATCTAACAACACCATTTTTCAAAAGAAATACAGGGAGATCTAACAAAAGATAAAACTGGTCAATATTAAGCAGATCAAAGTAAGAATTTAAGGAATAAAAAAGTAAGTTTAGAGAAACTTATCACCCCAACTATTTATGAATTACATGGATTCTATCAATGAAAATTATATATTAATGAGCTGTACTTTCATTTTTTAACTGTACTTTTAAAAAGAAAAAGGAACAAGCTTCTAATGTTGAATCATTTCATTTTGGAACAAGTTCATTTTTTTTAAGATTTTATTTATTTATTTGAGAGCAAGAGAGAATGTGAGCGAGCACAGGTGGGGGGAGGGGCAGAGGGAGAGGGAGAAGCAGAGCCCCACTGAGCAGGGAGCCTGACCAGAACCTTGAGATCATGACCTGAGCCAAAGGGCAGATGCTTAACCAACTGTGCCACCCAGGCGTCCTATTTTGGAACAAGTTTAAATCAACGCCATCAAGCAATTCAATGCATAATTCTGATGAATAGAAGCGAATTAAAAGTTGTAAGCGATCATAAAAATTCAGAGCAAATTTTTAACAACTCATCTATAAATCTTAAAATACCAGCAAAACTATTAGGCTGAGAAATGAGGGCATTTAACCAAAGTAGTAAATAAACAGTATTTCACATTAAAATATTAGCCATACAAAAGATTTAAATGCTTTTATTGATTCCAAGAATTAAAAGTAATTAAGTTTTATAGTATCAAGACAAATGTTCTACTTGCATATCCATTTAGTTGCAGATCCTTATGTAAAAGATCAAAGAAGTAACAAAACCAGAACTTCACATTTTTAAACAGGCACTAGGAAAACCTAACATAGCTATATGTTTAAAAATGATTTTTTTTTCAGATTTCATAAGATATTTCTCCTATAAGAATAGAACTCTGCCACTGTTGTATTATGGAACAATTACCTGAAGCATTATATACCTCTACAATTAACATCTGTACCATCTATAACAAACTTTAGAATCAAAAGGTAACAGCAATCCCAATGATTAATATGAAGCATTGACTTGCTAAACTAGTATTATTTAAAACATATGAGGGTATGTGCTACGGTGAGCGCTGTGAATTGTGTAAGACTGTTGAATCACAGACCTGTACCTCTGAAACAAATAATACATTATATGTTAAAAAAAAAAAAAAAAAAAAGATAGTAGGAAGGGAAAAATGAAGGAGGGGAAATCAGAGGGCGAGACGAACCATGAGAGACTATGGACTCAGAAACAAACTGAGGGTTCTAGAGGGGAGGGGAATGGGAGGATGGGTTAGCCTGGTGATGGGTATTAAAGAGGGCACGTTCTGCATGGAGCACTGGGTGTTAAGCACAAACAATGAATCATGGAACACTACATCTAAAACTAATGATGTAATGTATGGTGATTAACATAACAATAAAAAATTAAATAAATAAATAAATAAATAAAATGAACAGAGAACTTTGCTCCTAAAAAAAAAAAAAAAGAAGAAGAAGAAGAAGAAGACAGCAGGAAGGCAAAAATGAAGGGGGGTAAATCAGAGGGGGAGACGAACCATGAGAGACTATGGACTTTGAGAAACAAACTGAGGGTTCTAGAGGGGAGGGGAGTGGGGGGATGGGTTAGCCTGGTGATGGGTATTAAAGAGGGCACGTACTGCATGGAGCACTGGGTGTTACATGCAAACAATGAATCATGGAAAACTACATCAAAAACTAATGATGTAATATATGGTGATTAACATAACATAAAAAAACAAACAAACAAAAAACATATTAAATCACTAAAGTAAGTTACAAAAACCAGGTATGTGGTTCTTCACTAAGTTTAGTATAATTGTCTTTATATATTTTAATAACTTATCAAAATTTTATTGTACATAATAAAGTTTATTACACATTAATCAACAATCTGTAATTATCAAGGTTGTCTTCAGGTGATTTAGATAAGCATTACATGATATGTTTAAAAAATAAATAATGAGTATTTTTGGAGTTCACAAATAAAGGTACCTTATTCTAACCATTACAAAGTCCATTTACATTTATAAAAATTGATTCTACTTTTATATACCTACTTTATATATCACTTAAAGTGATTCTTGACATTTTTAATATGTTTCAAAAGGCAAAACAATAAAAAACCTTTTCAGAAGGTGAGGTGTTTTGAATTCTATATAGCAAAAACAAAAAGTACTCAAAAACATGATCAAGGAGATCAAAACGCAGGTATATGATGCATGTAAATCATATTAGCATAGCCTCCACAGATTCATCCTATGCCTTTTATTAAGTATGGCAAAAATACTTTAACAATCTCAGTAATTAACAATTTCAGGAATAGTCATTGGTAGCATTTAATAACCTCAGCTCTCTTTGATCCCAGGAAATTCATATTACAATAACCAAGAGCAATAAAAACACAAATTGAGATCTTACCAATATTGCTTTTGAATTATTTGATAACATTAAATTTACATAATTATAAAAAAGATACAGAAAAACTGTTCTAATTTAAGGAAATTTAAAAACATTCTCAGTCTCAGAAAATATAATTCCCAGAAATTCCAATTGGAGTGCTTCCAATAACTAATTAGAAGATCAATGGTACTTTGCTTTGGACTATTTTTGATTAAAATAAAGTGCTAACTAAACTTTTTATTTCTGAGAACATTTTTTTTTTTTCATGAAGCTACATCATGTAAGAGAACTGACGTGGGGCACCTGGGTGGCTCAGCCGGTTAAGCATCGGACTCACGGTTTCAGTTCAGGTCATGATCTCATGGTCATAGGATCAAGCCCCACGTTGGGCTCTGGGCTCAATGCAGGAGTCTGCTTAGACTCTTTCTCCTTCTCCCTCTGCATTCTCCCTTCCCCCCAAAGAATAATAAATCTTAAACAAAAAATAGAACTGACCCAATATAAAGGGTAGTCAATAAAACATAGTCTAAAACTGCAATGTCTACTAAAGTAGCCACTAGCCATATGTGACTATTTACATTTAAATTCAAAATTATTAAATTTAAATAAAACTGAAAATGCAGTAGGTATACTTCAAGTGCTCATAGCAACAGGTAGCTAGTGGCTACCATAGACAGGAGTAGAGCAATCGAACATTCCATCACTGCAGAAAGTGCTAACAGGCTGTGCTCATCGAGGACAAAAGAAGCCTGTATAATATCATGCTCATCATATATCCCATTAATTTTTTTGGTCATTAACTTATGTGTCTGTGTTATAAAAAGGATTTTTCTTTCCTGACTAAATGTTAAGTTACTAGTTAAAATCCTACTAGTAAAAGTACTCGAAAAATTCTATCTGAAATATACAAAATTATTATAGCGTCTGACCTAAAACAGACTGAGCTTTTTCTTATTTACATATATTTCTGAAAATGTGGATCAACATGAATGTACGAAAATAAAATTCAAACTGAGATGGGTCCAGCTTCTATTTTTGCCTAAGTAGGCGTAATTGGGACCAAACTTACCTTTCCACCTCCAACAAATAAGCTAAGTACACAAACTAAACAAAACAAAGATATTTAAGACATGACACACCTGGCAACTAGGGACAGTTCTGAGAGATGAGAACAAATGATATGAGCCCTACGTCTGCACCAATTATCCTTAAAATAGTTTCCAGGCTATGGCACATTGAAGGGAGAGGTGGATATGTGGGTTTCAGAGCTAGAGAGACAAAGGTGGGGAGAGTTCACAAAGTAAAGCTCTAGGCAAAGAGTGAGAAGGCTGGTGATTATCAGACTAACTCTCTCCCATATTTAGCAGAGTACTGATCAGTGCATGCATTTGAGAATAAAAACAAGCTGAGGTGGGGGAAAAATTCACTGGAGATTAGATAGAACAGTGCCTGATGCACACCCAAGGTCAGGAATAATGGTGGGAGCCATCAGCCAGAATGGAAGACTTCATAATTTACAGGGCATTAGGTAAAATACTAAGAAGGGTCTTGCCTCAGTTGTGAAGAATGATTAGACCTACATTAAATATACTAATTAGTTGGACCTAAAAATCATAGAAACGACATAAAAAAGGATCAAACTATTTCCAACTAACTATGCCCCAGGAAAAAAGCTCAAAAATATTCATAGTAATAAAAAAAATCCAGTACCCAACAAGGTAAAACTCACAAATTCTAACAGCTAATCAAAATATATCAAATGTCCAAAAAAGCAGAAAAATATGACCCATAAGGAGAAAAATCAATCAAAACCAACTCAGCAGTGACACATTTATTAGAATGAAAAAGGACATTAAAACAATTTTACAACTATGTTCCATTTGTTCACAAAGCTCTAGGAAAGAATGCATGTGTTAAACAGAAAAAAGGAAGATGTAAAAGAATCCTACACCTAACTTATAAAGATGAAAATATCATCATCTGATATTTAAAAAAAATACACTGGAGGGGATTAATAGATTAGACATTGCAGAAGATTAGTGAACTTAAAAATACAGCAATAGCAACTATTTAAAATGAAACAGAAAAAAGACTCAAAGAAAAAAAAGGAAAAATAAACAGAGCATTAGTGAGATATGGATCAACTTCAAACAATCTAACATACAGATAATTGGAGTTCCCAGCTAAGGGTAGAGAACAAAAAACAATACGGCTGGAAAATTTTCCAAGTTAGATGAAAATTAAAAATCCACATAGCACACTTTAAACACACACACACACACACACACACACACACACGTGTTCAGGCATATAAAGCCCCAGGAAAGTACTCATAAAAAGGAGATAAATACATCACTTGAAATTGACTCAGAACTGGTATCAATGTGCCAATTAGCAGACGAGGATATTAAAACAGGTACGATAACTGTTTATCATTTATTCAAAAGTTAACTAGGGAAATCGAAGATATAAAAAGGTAAAAAGGATACAAATCAAAATTCTAGAAATGAAAATTACAATGCCAAGGTGAAAGATACACGATATTTTTTAAAAATTCAGGCATGTGCAAGTCTGCATACATAGAATGGTAAAAAGAAGGTACATCCTCACAGCATATGTGTGCTGAGCTCAAATGAATGGCCAGCCAGAGGTAAGAAACATCTGCTTGGCACATGCTTTCATCATGGAATAAGAATAAACAGGAGCGCCTGGGTGGCTCAGTCAGTTAAGCGGCTGCCTTCGGCTCAGGTCATGATCCCAGGGTCCTGGGATCGAGCCCCACATCAGGCTCCCTGCTCCGCGGGAAGCCTGCTTCTCCCTCTCCCACTCACCCTGCTTGTGTTCCCTCTCTCGCTGTGTCTCTCTCTGTCAAATAAATAAAATCTTAAAAAAAAAAAAAAAAAAGAATAAACTGAAAAACACAGATGAATGAGTGAAATATCACATTCTGTTGATATACTGTAATCTTAACATTTATTAAAGGTTTGAAGGTAACTTTTTCTTCAATTTTATATTTATGACAAGTACACAAACTTCTCACTTTCAGGCTTCTGGATTCATTTAACTGAATAAGATAGATTCTAAGACAAAATCCTTCTTCAACTGTTAATATTATAATTATCTAGTAGGTCAGTCAGTGTATTACACAATCCAAATAAAAGGCAGAAATAGACTAGGAAAAGAAATAGCCAACTATAACCCATAATCTTTGCTTTCAAACTTTTGTCTTCATCAAATAGCCTAATATTTATTAAATTCATAAGTAAATGCTATACATGTGAACTAAAATATAAAATTAATGCTCATAAATACATATTTTAAAATTTGCTTAATATAGTAGTAAGCCATTTAGAATTTATTTTGAAATGAATATAAAAGGTAAGCCTCCTCTAAAAATGTTGGAAAATTACCCCCAAGTTCAATTTTTAAGAGAAAAATAGATTCCCTCTAAGGAATGAAAAACACTTCAAAGATTAATGTTACTTTTTAGGGTAAATCTAGAAAAATACTTAAGACATTATCAGTCTTTTATTGACACAATAAGATGAGCTTCTTAACATAAAGCATAAAGATATGATTCACAAAATCTAAAAAATATATATATGTAAAATAAACAATTATAGTTGCTGAATGGAAACAAATTTATTTTTCTAAAAAGGCAACATGGAAAAATTTGAACTATACTAAAAAGAAGGATAACACAAATCAAGATAATAAAATTCATAGTTTAAATTTATACACAGTAAATAATACCGTAAAAACTCAGATAGATGTAGTATTATTCTCAAGAGAACATAGCTATTCCTTAAGATGCATACCTAGCCACCTCATTCCTTTAAGTCACCACAAAGCATCCATTTGTGGTAGGCAACACTGCAACAGGATGGAATAGGAGACATAATGACTAGAAATGTCAAGGCAAGTTCAAGTCAAGAAACATTTCTGAATGCCCACGCATGCTCGTTGGGAAAGGGGAAAAGACTCTGAGCACAGAGGTATTAAGGAAGGATTCCAAGAATATGATCACTCAAATTCTAAGGATAGTAAGAGTCAGGCAAGAGAAACACTAGAAAAATGGTGTCTCAGGTCAAAAAACTCACTAGAGTCAACACATGTCTGTCAAGCAATATGGCGCACGTGCTACAAGAGTTCATTAGCAGAGGGCCAACTACACAGTGAGGCAATGAGAAGCAGGGTGATAAAAGTAAGCAAGAACCAGGCCAGGCCAAGGCTTTATGACCTGACTGAGCTTTGTCCAGTAGGGAATGAGGAGCTTCTAAAAGGTTTTAATAAAGAGAGTACCTCCTCATCAGCAATTAGCAAAATCTGTCATAGTAGCAATGATGAGGTCAGACTGAAACCAAAGAGAGACAGCTGGGAGGGACACAGCTCTTGGAGAGAGGAAGATAGATTCCTTTTTTTTTTTTTTTTTAAACAGCATGCATTTGAACATTCCTCTCAAAACTGAGAAGAATGATGAAGACTGGAGATAAAAAGGTATGAATTGGCACAAGTGATATTTTAAATCCGGAGACTTGATGACCCCAAGATATACTAAAGAAACATCTAACAGGTATTTTAGGTAAAGGTACCAAGTAACAGTGGCAAATAGATCATTTAGGATTGAAAATCTAAACCAAAGTCTAGGAACCTCCAGCCCACGTGTCTAATCCAGCCTCCCACCTTTTTTTTTTGTCAGTGAAGTTTTACTGGAACACAGCCACACCCTTTCCTTTACATCTGCCTATGGCTACTTTTGCACTAGAACGGCAGAGCCCAGTAGTTCTAACAAAGACCATATTGGCCCGCAAGGCCCAAAATGTTTACTATCTGGCTCTGTAAAAGAAAAATTTGCCAACCACTAATATAAAAAAATTATCTCAATCCAGGCACAGAAAATGACCTGAATTATCTCTTCTAAAATAAGAGCATCCTACTGAGTGGTTTTTCCGATCCTTTTCTTCAGCAATCTAGGTTTCTATGACTCAAGGCGGACAAGTATTGACATCCCTAAAAACAAACCATCATTTGGTAAATTAAAGTGAGCACAAGGATAATGGCATCTATGATATTCAACTTTCAGGATTGCTCTGAGGATTAAGTGGGATCATTTATATTAAAGGGAAAGAATGGGGATTCATTATTTTAAGCAATCAGTTAAGTGCCTGTTATTACCAACATTAACCTAATTATACCACTAATAAGCATTAGCAGGGCCACATTTGTAGCGGGGGGAAGAGGGTCTGAGGATTATAAAGGCAGTGGGAGTTCCATTTCTTAGAAATGGGAAGAGCAAAACACACAAGATCACAGTTAGTTCTCACTGGTTGGGCAAAAAAACAGAACTCAGTCATTACCATAAACACATTAAATTAAAAAATTGAAACCTGTCATTCTCTCTCAAAAAATCTAGAAATGGGTACAATACTCAGAGTACTTAGAATAAACACACAAGTGACTTGAACCAGTCCAGTCATTTCCAAATAAGAATTTTCCAATGCCAATACTAGGATTATCTTGACAATACTTGCTGCATTCCACCTCAGCAGGTACTAGTGAATCAAGTATCCCAGCTTTTAAGTAAAGTATAAGCTTCAAGATCCCATGAAATAAAACCTCTGCTGCCTGAAAACTTAATCATACTGTACTTTTCAAAAGTATCACATACAAACTTATTACAAACAGGGTTCAAGCCAAAGCATGTTTGGATGAAGAAGCTTTTTGCACTGATTCCATCACCTTTCTATGCTTTCAGTAAAAGAACAGTTCAGGCTTTCCAGGAAACTGCAGAAGTAATCTATTTTTAGGTGGCTATAAATTTTTATCCTAAAGGGATAGTGCTTAGGCCTGATAATATTCTTACCATCTTTCTGCCTACTAATGATTCAATCCATGAACAAGGTTTTGAGTTTTGTTTTTGTTTTCAATTGTGTTTTTCTTTGCATAATATGAAATGGTGGTACAGGAAGGATTTAATAAAACAACATGATCCATCATGCACATACTATGTAAGACTTGGCAAAAGCACTGTAATATGAAGGGTTTTTTAAAATTATGCCTTTACCTGGAATTCTATTAAAACTCAAGTAGTAAGGAAGCCATGGAGGTATGTAACTTGTCTTTCCAAGTCAACTTTAGGATAGGAGAGTCTGTATATATAAACACACACAGAGAGATGAATAGAAAGCTTTTGAATATGAGTGGAATCTTTTTAATTATCTCAGTGAATAAATGTGCGTTCATCTGCCTAACTCAACCTTCAGAAACAAACCAAAAAGATCCTTCCCTAATGTCCCCTATCTTACTATCATTCATTCCGTTTCACAAGATATAAAATTTGAGATTATATCTCCTCCTCTCTCATTAAATCAAGCACAATTTTTTTGTGTTTCTACTTCTTAAATATATCTTGATTCCAGCAATTTCTGCCCATTCACTCTGAAACAATCCTAGTCCCAGCCACCACCATTATTTCTCAGACTACTGTGATAGCCTCCTAACTAAACCAAATCCATCAAGGAAACTCTCTGGTCACTTTCATCTGCTCTCTGTGCTATATCCAGAATGTAAATACAAATCTGATCACATCAGTTTCTACTGAGCAGGGCTGCTTCATAGAATTCAAACTTAGGGGGCGCCTGGGTGGCTCAGTAGTTAAGCGTCTGCCTTCGGCTCAGGTCATGATCCCAGGGTCCTCGGATCGAGCCCCGCATCAGGCTCCCTGCTCTGCAGGAAGCCTGCTTCTCCCTCTCCCACTCCCCCTGCTTGTGTTCCCTCTCTCGCTGTGTCTCTGTCAAATAAATAAATAAAAATCTTTAAAAAAAAAAAAAAAAAAAAGAATTCAAACTTAGAAGGCCCACCTTGACCTTTTCCTGCCTAGTCCCCAAACCTCCCCAGTGTGTGGTCCAGTGTGTTTCAGGTCCACCAGCTCTAATGCTGACTATTCCATGCACTGCTCTAGCCAGAGACAAATGCTCTTCCCCCTACTCCTAAAAGACCTGCTCAGTCTTGCCAGTCTCAGATTCCTCTCATATCCTTAAGATCTCTTCTGATCACGTATTCTAGGCTTTCCTGCCCCTTTTTCTTCTCTTTTTAAGAGAGGGAGGGGGAGGGACACAGGGAGAGAGGGAGGAAGAGAGAGAGAGAACATTAAGAACGAAGGCGGGGGTTCCATCTCACAACCCTGGGATCATGACTGGAGATAAAATCAAGAATCAGATGCTTAACTGACTGAGCCACCCAGGTACCCCATTTCTGCCCTTTTTTCAAAGAGATCTAGTTAAAACTCTTAATGCTGGGGTGGTGAATAGAAAGAACTGTGACTAAGATGCTGTGAACTCCCAACCACAGGATCACTTCCCGAGCTAACTCCAGCCATTGGATTAAATTTATGTTATTGAAAATCCTTCATCTTTGAAAGAAAATAAAATTATTTCCTCACTTAACAGAGTAAGATAAATTAATCTGAAACACTCTTCTAAAGACGCAGTTTTTTAAAAAAAATAGCATATGTGTACATCAAAATGCCCGTCACACAAATGTTCAAAAAATGTTATATTTATCTATATTAAGTCATCAGGTAATCAAGAGAATAGGATAGTCACTGTAAAGCACTAAGTACGTTGCACTTAAAATAAGTTTAAAATGAATGGGTAAGAAGATACACTGGTACTTTAATGATTAAGGAATCATTCTCAGAGGGTAGGGTCTGGGATAGACATGAATGGACAGATTTTTTGGAGGGAAGGGAAGACTAATCTTGCAATCTTGCAACTGTTCTTTAAAGAGACCAAAAAAAAAAGGGGGGGGGGAAGAATGAATGCAAAAAGGAAAGATTTAGACTTATCCTAAGAAAAAGTGGACTACAAAAAGAGGAAGATAAATTAAGAAAAGGACAGATGCAAGAAGAATCAATTAGCCAGAAGTCTTGAAATAAGGATTAAAGTATAAAAAATTCTCAAAAATGGCTCAAGATAGGAATACTATACCACCTGATTCATATTTAACATGACTGCTATAATCTGAATTGCTCTCCTATACTTGTACATAAAGCACATGCATAATGAGTTATACAACAGCAAAAGGCCTTGACAACACGTTCTAATATGGAAAATATTTTTAGAAAGAGAAGTCACTTAAATGGCTTCAAGGGCATCCCACTCTGTTGTCAGATAAAGATTCTGAATTAAAACTCAAAGACATGAAGGTTAATGGACACTTGTTATTTGCAGACCTACTCCTTGCACCTTGAACCCCACTCCAGGTATATCATCCTTACCATGACAAAGATCTCCTAAAACTTAAAATAACAGTTAATTCTTTATATTTAACACCACCTTTATAATATAATTTATTTTCCCCAACAAATACAATCTTTTAAAATAGTATAATAAAAATATGCCAAGTCCAGGGGCACCTGGGTGGCTTAGTAGGTTAAACATACGCCTTCAGCTCAAGTCATGATCTTGGGGTCCTGGGATGGAATCCCATGTTTGGCTTCTTGCTCAGCAGGGAGCTTGCTTCTCCCTCTCCCTCTGCCCCTCCCCTCTACTCATGCTATCTCAAATAAATAAATAAAATCTTAATATATATATATTTATATGTAAATCTTAAATATATTTATATATATCAAGCCTGACTTTAACCTATATAATAAGAAGTCAACATAATACATATAAAATATAACATATAATTGTAAAATAAATGATAGTGAAAAGATATTTGGTTCCATCTTTGTAAAGAAGTAGCACAACACAATTGAGCTAAATGCCCTTATTTAAAACAGAATCCAGTACACACACACAGACAAAAAAAAAACTAGTAGGAGAAATCCCCAGGCATATTTTTTGAAAAAGTGAATGACCAAACCAATTGCTTAACTCCTTTTCTAGGCCTAAAATTAATGTAAGCTGCCTAACAAAGAAGTCTAGCTTTATTATTTGCCTCCTGTGCATTTCATGTTAAATTTTATGAACTGATTTAGATGGAAAGCACCAGTAAATAAATTCATAAACAATTTTGCTCATCTAACTGAATTCAGTGAACTGCACAAATTAGGGAAATAAAAAGCAATTTCAAACCCTGTGCTTAATCAAGAAAAATTAATTAGAAACTTAGAAATAAGTACTCTAGAATTTGTGCCATTTGCATATTTTGCTAGAACATCACTCTATCTGAAAATAACCATAATTCATTACAAGAATCAATGAAAACTAGAAAGGTGTGTCCTAGGAGAATCATTTCTTTGTCAGAGAGAGAGAGCACAAACGGGGAGCGGCAGGCAGAGGGAGAAGCAGGCTCCCCACTGAGCAGGGAGCCCGATGTGGGTCTCGAACCCAGGGCCCTGGGATCATGACCTGAGCTGAAGGCAGATGCTTAACTGACTGAACCACCCAGGCATCCCTAGGAGAATCATTTCTTGATACACCATCAGTTATATGCCCAACACAACTAATCGCAGGGAATTTTAATATCCTACAACAAAAACTGTCTAGTAACCATTTAACCATAAGCAAAGATTTCCCAAAACTTATAACAACAGATAATTCTTTCTATTCACTGCCATGATCATACAAGAACTTCATCATTCCTCATTTTGGAGTTCAGTATGAATCCCTTCATGACTAAAATTTCAAAAAGGTTCTCAAGGTATTTGAAACCAGGACTGAGCTATTATTATTTTAGGCAGGAAATATTTTAGATTTCATTACCAGAAAACAAATGAAAACATTTGTAGAATTCATGGAAATGATTGCATTTCTACCACTAAAGCTATCCACAACCATGAAAGAGAAAACCTTAATGCATCTTAAGTGAAACATCAAAAAATTCAGCATACAGTAAGATTATCATTTTCTGAAGAAAAAATAAAAACTACAGTAGGCAAAATGGTTAAGACTGGAATAGAAGGATTTGGACTAACTGTTGGTCATTCTTTGGCCATTAAACATACACACACACACAGAGTATCTATTCAAAAATAAACACTAAGGGTCAAACTAAGGGCCTGAAACATACACATTGTAAAAAGTAAATCCAGTATGATGGCAGGGAGAATTACAACAGCCAGCTCTCTTCTGTTTAAGAACTTGTGACCTAAAAACTAATTTTCTCAGTCTAGTAGTAATAGGGTTAACAGGAGGAAATGTACAGAATAAGTAGTTAAGTAAAAGGTGACGAAGATACATGTCTAGGATCTGGTAAGAAATTTAACAGGACCACAGATCTTTATAACTTAAATTCAATAAAGCCTCAATACCTTGTGAAGCAAAGAAAGAAACCATTAGCACTTAAGGAATCATTAATGTTTTTCTAATTGTCATTTGTTCTTTATTAGGAAGGAATATTAAATACATATATGTGTGTGTGTGTATTTTTAACCTTTTTCCATATGATTTAACACATTCACGAAAGCATAAAAGTAACAAGTGTATATGATACATTGCACATTGGATTGATTCTGTTCCTGGCTCTGACACTGGTGGGCTATGGAAGCTCCTGGAAACAATTTACATTGCTGACAGTTTCCCCAGATGTGAAAGTATTAAATGTCAATGGATGGTGGTTTTCTATTTTTTTATTTGCTGACATGTTCAAATATTAAACATTTTGAAGTATTTTAAAGATCATGTATTCTGATCTGTTATGTCAATAAACTACTTCCTGGTAACTAGAACTAAATTAGGCACTTTTGAAGGTCTATTTATGTTTTTCAAAGCATTAAAATTCTATATGGTAATTTGTTTTTTACTAAAGTAAATTCATGAAAAGATTCTTATCTCTTGTAAAGTACCAATAAAATTATTGTCTACATAGTCAAAAAATTAGAGCTCTTATGCAATTATCCAGATAATTACTGCGAAATTACTTTGTAATGAGGAAGTGATAAAAAATTTTATCAAATAAAAATAAAGAGTTTGCTTCATTTCTCAGTTTTGAACTTCTAATTGTGTTTGTTGCCAATTTCTTTCTGCTTTTAAAAATTAAACATTTCATTGGTGTCTATTATATGAACAGCTTTGCTCACTGAAAAAATAAGCTTTAAATAAGGATAAATTGTCCATTATCTCATCTGATTATAGTAGGAAAGGATGTTTTGTGCAAACCTTGCCAGATCCAAATAAATTAAAATCTCTTTTACTTTCTGCACCTGGAAAGGAATTTTTTAAAGTTTTACAATTGGTTTTACATAATCTTGGCTGGAAAACAGCTATAGTTTTGCTTCCTGAAATTGTCTTCTCCATTGCTGGAAAAAAACAGCTCCCTGATTATTAATTACTAAAAAAAAACCCTCATAACTCAGATTCTTAGCACTTTTAGTCTTGTTTAGTTTAGGTAAAAGCCTATTATTTTTTGGTGAGGGAGGGAGGAATTTTTAGATCAGAAATTTTATGAATTTACCTTTTACTCTTTTAACACATTTAATATATTACTTTATTTTTCTAAATATTTATTCATTATTTAAATAGTGAACAAAAACACATGATAGGAGTAGAAAATGAAGAAATGAACATGTCTCATGTTGACAGCTATTGTATCAGGTGATTCCAAAGAAAGCTTTCAGAAAATCCTCTTGAGAGTTGTAATCTGAAGAAGGTGCTAGCTTATATCCCCCCAGTGGTAACTGCAAAGAAGGGAAGGCCCACAGCAACTTTAGTCAACTCAAGATAAAAACTTGGTTTCCTTAAAAAAAAGAAGAAGAAGAAGATAGCAGGAAGGGAAGAATGAAGGGGGAAAATCGGAGGGGGAGACAAGCCACGAGAGACTATGGACTCTGAGAAACAAACTGAGGGTTCTAGAGGGGAGGGGGGGTGGGGGGATGGGTTAGCCTGGTGATGGGTATTAAAGAGGGCACATTCTGCATGGAGCACTGGGTGTTATATGCAAACAATGAGTCATGGAATACTACATCAAAAACTAATGATGTAATGTATGGTGATTAACATAACATAATAAAAAAAAAAAAAAACTTGGTTTCTTGGTAACTTATAATGAATGATAGATTAAACAGCACCAGAAATGACATTTGAAAAGGGCTCTCAAAACATAACTCCTACACAATTTAGTTTAACAAAAGAAAGCTTTGGTTTTCATGTTTATAAGGTTTTTCTTGTTAAAAGAAATAGGAAAGAATCTACATTTTTAAAATTCCTTTATGCCAATCAGTCTCTAACAATAAAAAAAAAAGTACCTATTTTTTTTCTTTCAAGTTAGAAGCATTTTCCTAGTACAGGACATGCTTGTTATCTGATTATGTGTTTCCAAAAGCTCACAGTTAAAAGGCTACATAGCTTAACAAATGTCATCCCAAAATAGATGTAGATTCAATGAGAAATAAAAATTTGTAAATTGACCCCACCCAACTATATCTGCCCACTTTAAGAATGACATTTTAGCCAGTCAGCATTATCAGTCTCTAGCTGATCACAGAAATTTGAACAATTCTGATGACTTAATATAATTACAATAAAATTAAGTTATATCTACCAAAACTTTGGATTTTATTAAGTTGATCAAATTAACATTGGTAAACTCTTTAAACCCTACTCAACACCATCGACAAATGACAATTTGGCCAAATTAGACTGCTTAAAATAAAGAAACTAAGAATAATGACCTAACGGATGGTGCCAAAGAGAATTTTGAACAATGTATTAATAAAAGATACTTTTACAAAACTAAAATCTCTAAAACTATTTTGTAAAAATGACCACTTGAAATGAAGCATGTCACAACTTATCATATAATGTTCACAAGATTTAGCAAAGATGTTCCTTTTTTAAAAAGATAAAATTATTTTGATAAATAACTTAGTTATTTTAAGATAAAGTCCTAATTATTTTTTCTACTTTTCATGGTGAAATTCTGTTTCTTCTTCTTAAGTAGATCTTAAAGTAGTAGCATCCTACCTGTTAGTTTATCTTAGACAACAGAAACCTCCTACAGTATTTCCTAACACATTTCAGTTTTATAAAAGTCAAGAAGTTGATCTTCAATCAACACCCTGAAATAAAATCTATTTTTTATTATAATTAATATTATATTAATATTATAATTAATAAATCTAATTACGTTAAATACCTGTGTACCAAGAATCCAACAACACTAACTGGTCACTCCTTCGGTGCTTAGCTCCCTCCAAGGGATAAACGTTCCAGATGAGGTTGAAGGTCACATGTACCTTTTAAATGACTACTGAATGACAATTAACAGGGAATTCCAAAATATTTTTCTGTATCTCCTTGAGAAAATAAGAGACAATGTGGGCTTCACCAGCATGGCAGACATCTACCAATTTTCAGCACTTAAAACCTGATCAAGTATTGTTTTTGCCCAAGAAATGCCCCAGATTAACTTCAGCCCCATTTCTTCTAAAAATTTGTCCTTGTAGAGTGAAACATGGTCACATTGCAAACGACCACCTTAACTAGTCTCTTGGTTGAAAAAACCCTCACAAACACCTCATTAAGCACAATTTTACTTCGCATCTGCCTGATTCCTAGTAAGCCTTCCTCTGTTCAGATGGACTGGAACTGGAAGTTGATAAACCCTCACATAGAAAAAAGGACCATCGTACTACAGCTCAGCAGAGACAAAGTATGTCTTTAAACATTTACAATACATGCATTCAATAACTGCTGAATCACCTAACTCCAAAATAAAAATGCATGTATTTTTCCATGACCTTGATGTCATTTTAGATTTATTTTCTGGTAAATAAAACCTACCTGCTCAGGGAAGCAAATAAACAAACTCTTCTTTGACCATTCTCAGAATTTAGAATTGATTAACAAAAGCCTTATTAAAAAAAAAAAAATCTCCCATGGTATGATTTAATCTCCCAGCAAAGTAATTCAGGTAAAAGCCAAGTAGGCACACCATAGTCTATAAGCTTCCTATAACATCTTTCTAATTATATACATAAGTAGTGTGCACACTCCACCCCCAGACATTATATGTATATATGTATGTATTTTTCCACCTGATAATGTACAAATTATGTCCCCAGATACTTACACCCAAGTTTAAGTCTTTATGTATTTTACAATTATAACAATATTTTATACACAACTACTAACTTGGGGAATATTTGAATGGTTCTGCCCAATTTTAAGTCACAGGAACACTGAAATGGCCTTTTAGCCATTTGGGGGAAAGTACTATCAGAAAGAAATAGGATGATGCCTTTTACAATCATTTACAGGATAACTCAAAAATCCAGAGAAATTTACTTGCCTCTCAAATCCAAGAAGTCAGCGTTCTTTATTCTACCTTTTCAGTGATTCAGTCTATTCTAAGGATACAGATTCTAGATGTGTTCTAATGACATCTTCCTATTAAGTTTAATAAAAGCTTTAATATTCCTACACTGAATCTACTTATATACAATGAGAAAATAATGAGTGAACAAATACTAATCATGGAGTAGTAACACCTCTCCAATCTTAAGTAAACATTTTACAATGTTTATAGTGTACAGACTTATAATAGTACTATCCTCAAAGTAGTTCTGGGAGACATTTACTCCTTAACTAGAGGATTATCTTTTTCCTTAGTTTAATACAGAAACACCAAAAAGGGAAAAAAAAAAAAAAAATCTGGCACTTACTGGGATACATAAAATAGAACTCCACAGGAATAAACAGAAAATTAAATTCAAATATTTATGGAAAAAATACAAAGAACAGAAGTTGAGATACAAGAGTAGCAATGAAATAGAAGAACAGTTTTAAATCTATGTGTGTGCGCACACGTGTGCATGTTTGATGGCAAAAGGCAGAGGCAAAAGATAAACAGAAAATTCACAGATGACACAGATTCCCCCCTGGGTGCCTGCCACAGTTACTCGCACTAAGAAAAGTCAGCTCACAGGAAATGTGCTTTTGTGATAGATCTAATAGAGTATGTGGGAGAAGATAACCAAGTACTCAAACTCAAGTACTTAAGGGAATGTTGAAAATGTCTGATTCAAACTCGCAAATCAAATTAAAGCAGTGGTAGTGACCTTCGAGTCATCTCATCCAAATTGGAAAGAGGAGGAGCTAGGCTGTTAAGTGCCACAACGTATGCCTGCCAAAGAGACAGCAAGTGCATTTTGCATTTATGCTTTCATTCATTCATTTTAATCCTTACAATGATTTAAGAAGTAGAGTTATCAACCTCATTTCTAAAATGAGGAAAGCAAGCCTCAGGAAAGTTAAGTAACTTGACCAAGGAACTGAGGAATTCTGAGTTTAAAGCCCTTGTTCCCCTTCATGATACTGATACATGAAACTTCAGAATATTATCTAGGAACATAGAGAGATTTCTAAGCAAGTTAATGTAGAGGGAGGAATAGAGGGCCATACACAGAATTTTTAATGTACTTGTACCCTACAGAGCCTTAGAATATTCCAGCATTATGTATATTTCCTAATGTCCCCCAAAACACTCCAATGAAGACATAAACATCCAATAAAATCAGTCACTTGTGGAACTTTAGTTTCCATAATCAGCAGGATCCATGAAACTTATCTTTAGGGTATATAACCAAATACAATAGGCCAACAAAATCAATCTCCCCCAATTGCTAATTTGTTTATACTTGCAATGCTAGACTTACAACTTTTTTGTAGTACAAATTATCTTTTCTTTCTGTATTAAGGATCTTACTTAACAAGAACTAAATTGCTACATTATTGGGATGGGACTGAGCTTCCGAAACTCGGCAATAGCTATGTTTTGAGAATTTCACATTTGGAACCCCTTCTCACAGCAAAATGTCAGAGTACAGACTACTCAGCTAGCCTCTGATTTTATTCCTTCTGGCTGTGCTCTCCGAGATCCCTCTCTTCTGTGCAGTTTAATAGGCCAATTAAGTAAATGGTATACTAAACATACACTTTAAGTCTTTCACAGGAAAGACCTCCCCAAAATTTTCATGGGCCATTCTTTGAGAAATTCTCTTTCATCTGTTTCTAACTCTACTTTTGCTGTCCCTATGACATAGAATTATCAAACAGTCCATTTTCTTCCACATATTTTCCCTCTCATTTTTTTTTAACTTTGGGATTTCTTTTCCAATGGCATTCTGCTAACATGCTAATAAAGTTCTTTCATCTTATCTGAACAACCAGTCAGCTCAGCAGTACATTTTGCAGTTGTAATGAAGAAAAAGAAATGAAATTGGTTGCTAGATTATTTTTTTCCTAAACTTGTCGATTCAAACAAATAATTGCAGTAACAAAGGAACACAGTCATAGAGGTCATAGCAAGAGAATAAGCTCAAGAATCCATAAAGAAGAGTTTCTTCTTGATTTGGATGGATTTCCTCAAGGGTGAAATTTTATTAAAAAGAAAAGTTGATTTCAAGGAAGGAAGCCTAAGTTTGAAGAGTTAAATCTGCATTGGTAAAAAGGATGTGATACATATATATATTACCATCCATCAAAAAGAATGAGGGGCGCTTGGATAGCTCAGGTGGTTAGACATCTGACTCCTGACTTCAGCTCAGGTCATGATCTCAGGGTTGTGAGATCGAGCCCGGCACTGGGTTCCACACTGGGCATGAAGTCTCTTTAAGATTCTCTCTCTCTCCCTTTGCCCCTCTCCGACCAAAAAAAAATGACATCTTGCCATTTGCAACAATGTGGATGGAGCAAGAAAGTATAATGCTAAGCAAAGTCAGTCAGTCAAAGACAAATATCATGATTTCATTCATATGTGGAATTTAAGAAACAAAACAGATGAACATAAGGGAAGGGAAGGAAAAATAAAATATAAAAACAGAAAGGGAGGCAAACCATAGAAGACTCTAAACTATAGAGAATAAACTGAGGGTTGATGAAGAGGAGGTGGGTAGAGAGACTGGTTAAATGGGTGATGGGCATTAAGGAGGGCACTTGTTGGGATGAGCACTGTGTGTTATATATAAGTAATGAAACACTAAATTCTGTTCCTGAAACCAATACTACACTATATGTTAACTTGGATTTAATTTTTTTTTAAAATATCTGCATTAATTCACTTACTGAAATAACAACAATAGGATATAAAATGGATAGATTACTCTCTTCAAGCATGTTCAGTAATTTCCGGGTTTCCTCAAAATCAGAGGACATAACCTGAAAGACCAGAAAAATAAAAGTGAAAATAAGTTCTTAAATGATTTAAATGTTAATCCAAGGATAATTAAAAATAAAAGGGAAAAAAAATGGAGAGCTTTTACACAAACATCCAAAACATTTATCAAGCTTAGTTTTCACTTTTTGAACAACTTTAAAGGATACCCATTAAGGTCATATTAAAATTTAAACTATTCATTAATTCAAACATGTTTCATCTTATCTGCTTCATACCAGGTAACTGAAAATGGTGTCTAAAGAAATATTACCCTCTTCTCATTATGGGAACTAGCTTGTTAGAAAATATTATTTTTCCATTTTAAAAGTTAAAAAATAAAACTTCCAAATACATACTGAATAACACAACTCATCTATCAAAACTTAAATTCAAATAATTAAGAATCAAGAAAAAAATTATCTTCCACATTTACATTCATACAGATCCTCAAGTGCTTCCAATAATTTAAATTCACTACTCACATTCACACAAACGTAATTGTAGCATTGCTCTAAGATGATTTGCTCAAGATCTCTAGCAGGACACAGAGCTCCAGAGGTGACTTTTACATGCTAGGAGAAAAAAAAAAAAAAATAGAAGAAAAAGGAGTTTATAAACTAGATAGAAAAACCAAACCAGAACCTAAACGACAGTTAAAAATGAGCACAAAACTACTAGAGACACATAAAGCCAAGAATCATATATAAAAACAAAATAATTCAGGCTACAGTTTATGAAGCTACCAAGAAAAAGACATTTGAACTAGTCCATGAGTAATGATTACTATTTTGATAAACACCAATATAGCTAAAGTAAATAGTTTTAAGTAGGAAGAGCTAGAGGATATATGCAGGGACAACCAAGTAACTGTTTTTTCTTATTCAAAGGATGTACTGCAGAAAATGCTGGATTATTATTAAAAGGTTGGTTAGACAGGGATTGTTGGATGATTCTGGAAACATGTTAAATTCTACAGTTACATAGATTTAACTAACCTGGAAAGACTAAAAACAGGAAAGGCAGTAAGAAATTATTGTAATAGTTTAAGTATGAGAGAAATAAGACTTGAACTAGGACAATGATAGCAAGAGATGAAGAGATTATTACCAGAGGTGGTCCCAGACTAGATGTAGAATAGTACATATATTACAAAAATTTTCCTAATGAGGGGTGCCTGCGTGGCTCAGTCAGTTAAACATCCGACTCTTGATTTTGGCTCAGGGGATGATCTCAGGGTTGTGAGATGGAGTCTCTATAGGGGCTCTCCACTCAGCAGGGAGTCTGCTTCAGATTCTTTCTCCCTCTCCTTCTCCTTCCCCCTCTGCCCCTCCCTGTGCACATGTGCACAGTCTCTCAAATCTTTTAAAAAGAAAAATTTTCCTAATGACATTTTTATTCCATATTGCTCAATATTCTAATTAACTTCCATTTTTTTCTTCTTATAACAATATGAACAAAAATTTAATTACTAAACAAAGGAAGTGTTTTATCTATACTAGTCTAATTCCCCAGAAAGTCACATTTCGGTAGTTAGTACTGGCATTACATCTAGAAGTCTTTACAATCTACTATTCTAAAATAGAAAGCTTGTCACTTAGTAAAACATTAAAGCTTGTACTTCTAAGAGCGTTACATTGTAAGTAGGATTCATCCTAATTCTATCCAATTTTGACAAAATATTAGGGAAGGGGAAATAAAGGTTTTGAGGTCTTAGCAGTGCTAGAAATTAGTTGGCTCATAAATTTCAAGACTTTTCTTTCAGTTTAAAGTTCTTTTTGAGGGGCGCCTGGGTGGCTCAGTCGGTTAATTAAGTGTCTGCCTTCCGCTCACTTCTCCCTGCTTCTCCCTCTCCTCCCCACTTGTGCTCTCTGTCACTACCTCTCTCTCTCTCTCAAATAAATAAATAAAATCTTTAAAAAAAAAGTTCTTAATGAATACAAAGTTCAGAGAGAACATTAAAAAAATAATAATAAAACAGTTCCATATGCATCAGCCATATATTGATAATAAAATAGGAAGAAACTGGATTTCATTGTGTAACATTTAGTTTGTTCAAGGAATCACATATTCTAGATATTATAGGGAGACAATTTTCCAAGAGGTTTCTCATATACCCAAACATCTTCAAAGGCATTAATAGCTAATTTACTCCAGATTGACTTTTCAAAGATGTTTGCATAGCAGGCAGATTTGCAAAGATAGGTACATCTCCTCCTGGAGCAAATCTGTTTATGTTCCAGAAAATAAAGGTAAAGTCATCTCTCTCCCTGAGGCAGATCTGCTTGACATTCCAGAATAATAAAGACAATGTCTCTTTTGTAACCGGAGGATGTGCTGGTTTGCCCACAGTCCCTGAATAAGGCAAGTGCTCCCAATATCAAGAGTCTTCTTTAATGCACCCCACTGAGACAGCACCTAGTTGTAACTGCATTTCCCTGTAGGAACTGCAATTCAAAAAATCAACACTACACTGTTCTACTCCTTAATGCTACTGCTGTAACAAATTGTCTTTTCTCTGAGCACAGAGTTTCAGGTCTTACCCTGATACTTAAGATATTAGCATGAATGTCTGCATGCACGTATCATATAATTCCTCAGATCCTGCCAAGTTTGACTTAACAGATATACGACAATCATATCAGCTCTTAACTTCAAAAATGTAAGTAAATTTGAATTCTAAAAAATGACCTAATTTAAAATTTTCTTTTGCATATATGTAAATAAGGTCTAGGATGAGAACATGAGAGATATTTAGCTTTGTTAGTACTGAAATGGAGAAAATTCTTAAGGACAGGGTATGGGATTCTTGCACACAGAAACATCTTGTTTTTACTGCTAGCAAATAATAAATAGGCATTTTAAACTTACAACAGTTTTTTTTAAGAAAAAAGTCATTTCAAGAAAAATGGTCTATGTTCTTAAAACCAACAACTTGAAAAAGGTAAAAAAAAAAAAAAAATCCAAAAATTCCACTACCTAGTAACTTCAACGTTCAATAAATATCATTCCCACAACTCTCTATTAATATATGCAGTAGGACAAAAGGATGCAGGAACAAAAGCAGTAATAGATTCTAATGAGATGACATTCCTTTTTTTTTTTTTTTATCTAGTTAGGAAAGAAAATTGAATAGAGTAAACCTGAAGATGATGCTAAGCTTCAGATTATTTTCCAGAGCACTAAGCTTCTAAATGTTAAGAAAAGGTAGCATGGAGAGCATTAAGACATTGGATTTTTAATGGCAACAAATTTCATTTGTCAGTATTTGTTGACCTCCTTCTATGAGAGGAAAACAAATAACACATTTTAACTTCCACCTCAAGCCTGGTTCTGGTCATATTATTTTTACACTGACAGGATTTATTATACTCACATTCTATTCTAGAACCGTAATACCCACAATGTAGACATATCTACAGCCCAAAACACTTTTTATACAAAATTTCTCCATTTCTAAGTTCTTTTTAATTCACTTCTTCATGTGATGAACTGTATCTGCAAGGAGTTTTTTTAGTTGGTCTTGTTTTTTACAAAAGCCTCGACATTTTTAGATTCTTTGACTTTTTGCTTTTAGACTCAAAGAAGAGACATTTGGGAAGAAAAGTTTGGTTCCCTCTCCCTCACAGATCTGTAGTCACTGCTCCACCACCACCAAGCACCGTGTACTATCCTGATACTTAGACTCCATTTCTCGTTCACCTATGTTACCTGATAGATCTCAACATCAGTAGTTCTAATAATACATGTAGACATTGTATTTTATTTTCCCCCTCATCATCTTTATAATGGACAATTTGGCTGATGGTCACATCCTTGTATTCCACTTGCATTCCCTCCAAAGTTCATAGGCACAGCTTCATTGTATTTGGATAGTGAATATTGTGGAGATGCAAGAGGTCAAGCAGAGTTTTTCTTTAAGTTTTGATTTTGGTTTTTTGGCACCTAGGTCCCTGTCTGAAGAATTCTTTATGAGGAAATTCAAAATCCTAACCAAAATCAGTACATGCTTACTTGGCAATTGTTATTCCTCAATTTTCCCACAGCTATGCCCATTTGGTCTTATAGAATTAGTCATTCCAAGGAAATATTCTTCTAGCTTTGAGAATAAGCATTATCCATATGTTGGATGCCTTTATCATCATTCACATCTATTCTCTTTAATTTTTACTTAGAGCACACTGTAATTATCTCAAGTTTCCCGCTATAATAACCTGGTATCAGTTGTATTCTATTTCTCATCTGCTAAGTAGTTCTAAAATAGCGTTGCTCTAGTCTTAATTTTATTTCCTCTGATAACTGTATTCATCTCTTGCAATGCCATCTTTGAAGTTTGTTTTTAGCCTTCTTGAATTCAAATTTTTACTGAATTCTACAGAACAAAAGGTATGAGAATATTTTGGGGGTAGGGAAAGCATTGATGTTTCTTTCATATTTTTAAAATCTGATTTGCATGTGCTGCAATTCTTTTTAGTATGAATTGTAGTGTTCCCTAATTTTGTTTCATAAGTTGCAGAGTTAAAAAATGGTGGGCACTGAAAATTTTCCCTACCTCTGCTGCTGTACCACAAAGATTTAAGGGATTTTCTCTGACTTTTCCCTGGCCTTCATTTCAGCCCCTCAATCTACTTTTCCCTCAATTAAAATTTAAGAATTATCTGGATAATCACCATTGCCCTATAACAATGTCTTGCAGATCCATGGGTAGGGTTTAGAAGACAGGATGAGCCAGATCAAGGTTCCAGTAGATTCAGGGACTGTCAAGGGCCCCTTTGTGATTCAAAAACAAGTGTTCATGCTGTGTCATCACATGATGATAGAGGCAAGGAAACTCTTGGGAGTCTCTTTTGTAAGAGAACTAAGGCCTTCATGAAGGCTCCATCCTCATGACCTAATCATCTCCCAAAGGCCCCACTTCCTAACACCAGCACACTGGGGTTAGGATTTCAACACATAAATTGTGGGGGAGAACCCATTCAGTCTATAGCACTTGCGTATTACACATTCTCCAAAAAAAAAAAAAGTATTCAATAAATGTTAAGAGTATTTTCAGATTAATATTCCTAAAACTGAGCTTCATTTCATTTTTTTTCCAATTAAAAACATTTAAGAACATACGATTATATATATACATGTATGTGTTTAGATTAAATCTCAAGTTCTATAATTGTTAAAGTCCTCCATAATCTACTTATATTCTGTTCAAATCCTAACCATGCAACTTTACTTATCAACACTACTTGTCAACAAAAATATTCTTTACGGCCACTTTCTTCTATTGTCACAAACACTGGACCCTTTCTCGCCTGTGATGGCTTCAGCCCATACTGACTTCAATATATACTTGTTCCCTTGTTAAAGCTTTGTTTCTTAAACTTAATTATAACAGTTAATAAATACAACATAAGCTGCTAGAATACAGGATATAGATATATGGAGGCACAATTCCCAGCCAATGTTAACTTTTGTTATTATTAAGATATATTTGTTCTACTATTAATGAATTAAAATTCCAGTTAAAAGGTTCATCATCTAGGGCCTACAAACTAAGACAGATATGCACACACAAGTATTAAATAGTAACATTTTCTTACCACCTTTAAAAAACAAACAGAAACACTGCAATTGTTTTCTTCCTAAAATTGACACTCTAAAGAACTGTTTCCAGTTAAGTGTAATTCTTTTTTTTCTTTTTTTATCATATTCCTTTTCTCCCACCCAGAAAATATTTTCCATGCTTGAGTTAAAAAAAAAAAAAAAAGAAAGAAACACTTAGATTTACCTAAATATAAAAAAGAGTCTTGGACACCTTTAATAAACAAAGACCACATTAGACAATGCTATTAGGTTGTTTATGAAAACGCTCTATGATATCATTTCATGCTGTCATTCCTAATGTTTCCACACTCAAACACAACAAATGGAACAATCTGCTGGCTAGAAGAACTCCTTGTTCTGTAAATATTTTGGTTCAAAGAACATTTAAACAATATTTAAAACAACCTTCCAGTATGTTCAGTAAAATTAAAGAGGTATACTAAAAAACAAAAAAACCATGAAGTACTTTCCTTACGTCATGACAAATAAGAATTTAGAAAAGATTTACTATTAACGAAATGTGCAACCATCTGAATACTAAAAATAATATTTAAAGCATGGCTATTAGAAAAGGAAATGGATTGTCAAAAAATGTTTTCCATTTCAAGAAGAGTTAAGGTTTAACTAAGGCTGAAAGACCTTGGTTCAAGTCCCACGAGTCAGAGGCTCCAAAATATGTTTCTGAAAAGTCAACCTTCTTTTTACAGAACATGTTGGCTGGACCATCTCTAAATCTGATTCCATTAATTTCTCACCTCCCTCCCATCCAAACAATGGCACTAATGTGGGCATAAACGAGCAAATAAGAGTAAGATACACTTTCTACTCTGTAGACAATAATAACAATTAAAAGTCTTGTGGTTGCCAAGGGCAACCCCAGTGAGCTGGGGTAGAAGAAATGGAGATGTTGGTCTCTGGGTACAAAGTTTCAGTTATGCAAGATGACGAAGTTCTGGAGGTCTAATGTAGGGCATGATGACCATAATTAACAATATTGTATTGTATACCTGAAATTTACTGAAGATAGATCTTAAGTTCTGACAAAAACCAAAAAAATAAATAAAACACAAAAAACAGTAATTATGTGAAGTGATGAATATGTTAACTACTTTGACCGTGATGACCATTTCAAAGTGTATATGTACATCTTAATATATATATATAATCATATATATAATTTTTGTCAATTATATCTCAATAAAGCTGAAGAAAAAGTATCTTTCTATACTGCAAATCCACATTTTTGAAAGGCATCTTCTGCCAACTGTGACTGCTGAGATTGGGCCATCAGTTCATCACTCAGTGTGTTTATCTCTAGTGTGTGAATGCTGTTCCTGGACCTTCTGAGGTTAACAGCCCAGATCTTCTCCTTCTCCATTTTTAGTAATTTTCACCTGAGAAACTCCTTTAATAAGCATTCATTATTTTCTACTCTTGCAATACCAGTTAATCTTTACTTCATGGTTATTTTTAGGCTTTTGTGGACGTTTTGTCCACCTAATGCTGAGCATTTACTATTTTTTATTTTTTTAAGATTCAGCATTAAAGCCCTTTTTGTAGTTTAACACGGTCTTTGGTGCCAAGCTCCCTGGCTCTGAAACAAGCTCTGCAACCAGCTTCTGTGTGACTTTGGGTGAATTACTTAAGCCCTGTGGCTCAGTCTACTCATCAGTAAAATAAACTCTTCAGAATTGATAAGAGGGTTAATTAATATATGAGAGTTAAGGATTAACTTTTCCAGAACTTCTTCCCTATAGGTGAGCTTCCTGGGAAGCTTTAGAGGAAAAAAGCTTTAAGAAAATAAATCTTAGTGCATTTTTGAGGTGATAAATGAACCAGATTACCATTCTGCCATGTTATGTAAGTTATGGACCTCCAAATATGAACAGTGAGCTGGTACATCATACCAGTAGACTGCTACTTCACAAGCTGCCACCAAAGACTCAGACCCTAACCCATTGGATATACCAAAGTCTTGGCCTTCACTTAGTCCTAAAAATGCTGGGCAGGCAGAACAGCATTAGAACCAAGGTTCTGCCATGTCACAACAATGCTGGATTCCAGTACCTTATCACACCAGAGGAAGGGCTGGTACTTCCTTGCTTATGCAGCTTAAAAGCCACAGTGCATGAAGACTGGAGTCTAACATTAGCCTTTAAGGTCCTTGTGCAATGTTACATAAGGCAATGGTCACTGTCTCTATTCCTGAGTCCAAGGACTTCCCCCGACAATCACTGTTATAAAAGTTTGAAGTCTAGTGTGAGCGCTGTCATGTCATTCATCTTTGTTTGCTTGAATATATTTAAAGCACTAATAACCATCCCTGCACATAGTGCTATATTTAATGTCTGCTATGTTTATTCCACTCACTATTCATTTAACTCCCACTTTTAAATAGCACTTTAACACATCACCACACCTCCATTACCCCTTGGCATTGTATACCTTACATTGGAAGTTTTACCCTTTTTAAGAATCTACGTTAAATATTTTAAACAATTATCTTATTGAAATCACAAAGCACACCTACATATATATTATCATTATACTCATGTTGTGTTACGAAAACTGAGGCACAGAAGTTTAAATAACATGTTTGAGATCATACAACCAGTAAGGGATAGTACTCAGACTAAGGTCTATTTGATCCCCCAGTCCCTTTCTTTAACCTCAATACACTGGGTGTCAGTTTACTCCAGGTGACTATTACCTCATCATGAAAGTCACAAGACCTTTACTCAGAGAGAATGATACTACAGATTCCAAAGTCAGCTCAGGAGGAACAACCTCATCTGGACAAAGTCATTTGAGTCCTAAGAAGTTTAATTGCTGCCATACACAATCTCCTAACTCAGATCATTTTTCTGGGTCCTGGACAGGGAACCAAATATTTAAGAAAGGTCCTCCAATGCCGGTTCTTAGATTTTATCCTGGAAAACAGTCAAGGGTGTCCGAACCACTGCATTCAATACATGCCGAGTAGTTGGTGATGGTAGCAGAAGTGATTATTGTGGTAATAAAACCTTTAAAAAGTCCACCTTTATACATCCCCTTCTCTCTGTTAAAATTCCTTTGAAAGCCATACGGTTCTGATGCAAAACTACAAGGATTGTGGAATAGAATATACAAACCTCAAGCCTTACAAACCTGAACACTATCCCAACAAATTCAAGGCTCCCATTTCATCATACAAATTATACATCCAAAAGCTGGATATTGTGTCTATAAAAAAAGGTAAAGCTACCAAATGCACATCTGCTCAAGCTTATCTTCCCACCCAGTTTCACTACAGAATGTTATACTTCATATAGCTAGTGGAAAATTTTGTAGTAAATTAGAAATTACTAGCTTTAGCTCATAAGTATTTTTGGCAGGCATATTCTGTATTACCCATTTTGTCATTTTGTAAATGACAAAAAATATGTTAAAAAGGTATTTGCAGTAATATGACCTCTTTATTTTTTCCTGGTAGTGCATAAAACATTTGGAAGCTGAGTACTGGCAAGATGACATAAACAAATCTTCTGTCTTAATTAAAAATATAAAAGGCAAGAAGAGAGTATCCTATCCACTGATGGATTAGCATTTCATTCATTCAACCAGTAAGTATTTATTGAGGGCTCTGAGCCGGACCGCAGATTGTTCACGGAGATCGTAGCAATGAACTAACTACACAAAGTTTCTGTCCTTGTGGAGCTTACATCATACTGGAAAGATGAAATCAAGTTTAGACTTGTGTTTCTCCAATTTCAATATGCATAAGAATGCCCAGGAATCTTGTTAAAAATAGATATTTTTATTCCTGTAGACATGTGTTGGGGGTCTAAGAATCTGCATTTCTAACAAGCGGCCAGCTGATGTTGCTAAAACTGGTTCATGGAAACCACTTTGAAGCAGCAAGAGGTTAGAGAATTTGAACCCACTTTAATCTAAAAGCCCACTCTCATTTTCAGTAGAAATGAGAAAATTTCTCATTTCAAGAGTGGGCTTCCATATAGCCATCAGAATATAATTTCAACTTGGACTCTACTGAAGCCATTGCATTTCCGTATCATCTAAAATAAATTACCCACATCTTGATTTAATCAGCATGGCAAATATACATGAGTAACATTAAAGAATTACTTCAACTATTTTTTTTCCAAATTCGTTACCAAATTTATAGCATAATCTAATTTACTTTTACAAAATCTTAACTTTTTCTAAGTAACTAGACACTGTCCAGATATATAGAAGTATAATTAGAGCCCATTTCCTATATAATTATGCCCTAATAAAGTATGCACAAGTTATATTCTAGTCATAATATCATGGATTTAGATTAATTAGAATCAACACCAACAACAGTTTCAAGTCAGTTTTATAGATGATTTAAATAGTCTACTGAAGACTATAGTTTATTACATGTAGCTATACATTCATTAGAAATTACAAGTACAACACATATGGCTTTACTCCCAACCCACTGTAAAATTTGAGCATTCATGAAACCTAACAGATTGTTTTAGCAGTTCTTAACTCAGGGCAACTTTGTCAAGTCAGCAAAGTCAGGACACATTTTCAGTTGTCACACGTGGGATAGGAAACTACCACTGGCACCTAGCAGAGAGAGGACAGGGATGCTATCACATATTCTATGATGCACACACTGGCCAACCTCCAAGATAAAAAACCATCTATACAAGTAAGTCAAAAGCATAGCTACTGCAAAATCCTGCATTAGTTGGAGAGTTCTAGTTTTGGGTATTCAGCATTTATTTGTGAATCAATATGTGATACCAAAAACAGTAATATTCTAGCAACTTTAAGGCTTTAATATAGTCACTCTTTTTATAAGGGAAATACTAAAATTGATTTTTATCAAGTGTTTTAATATTTTTATCATACCACAAATGTGACAAGTGTATATTCAAAATGAGTAGGTAAAAGGAGGTATATATTAAAACCAGATTTGCAACTCAGTAAGCTCTGTATCTTGTTTTTTCACTGTCTTTAATTTTAAATTAGATAGGAAATACACCATAAGAAACCATAAGCAGCTACAATCGTGTATGAGCAGCTTAGTGATTTCACATGCTTTTCTATCACAGAGGAACTATCCACTAGATTAACTTTTAGGGAATATTTAATACCATCCCAACACTTGTACAATCCAAATACTACCACTGTAATTGTTCAAATCCTATGTAGTAAGCAAAAAAATTTTCATTATTGTATTTTCCTCTCTACCAAGAAATGTAATTCCCATATTTACGTAGAAAATAAAATTTTCATCTCATACAACTTTTCATTATAAGCTATATATTAGTAACCTATTGAATATACATTATTTAGTGTATAGGTCCAAAATGTTTTTATAATATTAAAGATAAATTACTTTTTAGGCAAAAGTAACTTAAAAAAGATCATGTGACTTATTTCAGAAGTGTGTGAACACGTGCACACTTCAGGATATTTTTTAAGCAGTATATGCCCAGTTAATAAAGAAAGGTAAATTTGTATCTTGATGTAGAATCCTATTTTATGTTCTAAAGAACAAACCTTAAAGTGTTGCTTATGGACCTATTTCTTCACCCCACTTCAGAGCCCCCTCTGCACAGCTCATTTCCTCATCTCTCTCTCTCTCTCTCCCTCCCTCCCTCTCCCTCTCCCCCTCTCTCCCTCCTTTCCTGACAGAAGGCCTCTGGACACCAACTTTAACTTCATCACTCTGGCTGACTCCAGTTCATCTCATCTCTCCAACATCTGCTCTTTGCCCTTCCCTTCCCTCCTTTTGTGAAAATAGTTGTCTTCTGGCTGGGAAATCAATTAAAACTTCTTGGGCGTACTTTTCTAAACTCCTCTCAACAGTTCACGTGATTGATGGATGCCCAGCGGCTATCTCTTTATCTCCAGAAATGTATTTGGCTGACATCCAGGTGGAGAGGTTTTCCAGAAGCTTGCTTGTTCATCATCCTCTCACCATTAACCACAACTATGTATCTGGTTCTCACCATATATACGGCCTTGTGCAAGGATCAGTGATAAAAGAAATGGTGAGAGAGATGGGTATAAGAATATAACAATAAAAGGCAGAACATGCACAGTGACACCACTGCTGATGAGTAGTTTAGGAAGTCCAAGAACCGGAAAAATGGGGACAACTTCATGAAAAGAGTTATTAAACTGAGTCTCAAATGAAATCTGAAGCTGACTAATAGGGATGGAAATATAATTAAACAGAATGCTAGGTGAAAAAGACAGAAAACTACAGAATTTCGGGCGCCTGGGTGGCTCCGTTGGTTAAGCGACTGCCTTTGGCTCAGGTCATGATCCTGGAGTCCCTGGATCGAGTCCCGCATCGGGCTCCCTGCTCGGCAGGGAGTCTGCTTCTCCCTCTGACCCTCCCCCCTCTCATGTGCTCTCTCTCTCATTCTCTCTCTCTCAAATAAAGAAAAAAAAAAAAAGAAAACTACAGAATTTCAAGGCAGGAGCAAGATAGTATGTTTGACTACAATAGAGAGAATTTAGTGAGTGAAAGGTTCAGTATAGACTATGAAAGAGATCAAATAACTGGTCAAGCTGTATAGACTTTGACTCATAGACAATGAACAGTCACTGAAAGGATATAGTATCCATCCAAAAGAAAAAGAGATTTGAACTTAAGCAGGCAAGTACTTCCAGGCTTTGGAAACAAGATGCCATGGATAATTTATTATGACTACAAGCTCAAATGGATATATTTGGTTCAGTTTCCCTGGAACAACAAAAACCCAAGAGCCATTATTTAGCTAAAGCCATGAGAACAATAGAATGAACTACTTTATGGTATTACAAAATAGAGTTATACTGCATGCAAATAGTTGAAATGAAATTCATCTCCAAACTCATGAGGGGAGATACAATAATTCAAAGTATAAAATGTTATTTTAAAAACATGTATCCTATATTTGGAACCAAAAAAATCAATAAAGTGAAGTGAAATCACAGTAAATAAGCTCTAAAACTGTATCTCACTTTAAATAGCATAAGAAAACAAGTGAATATATATTATTCATCAGTATCAACTGATGAAGGATAGAAACTATAACTTACACTCCAATGTTTTTTTTTCCAAACAACATGTTTTCAGTTTTTTATAGACTTTCCTCCTAAACATGTTTACCATGTATGTATGTAAAATCAATTAATTTCCTGAATTAGAAGAGCTGATTTTTTTACAAATATATGCCCCAGAGTAAATGTTGTGTATTCTTTTGATTTGTTTTAACTCAGCGTAACAGTTGTCTAGAACTCGTGAACAATGACCTCATTCCTAAGTGGACAAGGATGCAGAATAGCATTTTTCCAAATTAACCATCTGGTTCCTTGAGAAAGGGTAATATTTCATTATGTGCCTGTGACTCAAAGACATACAGAGACAAAAAACGTAGATATGTACATAAAGTACACAAAGTGGTATTTAAGGAGGATTATATTCACTCCCTCATTAATAATGACTCTAAAACTATGACAAGCAGTTGTAATTATAAACTGTTAATTTTATTAAATACAGCATGAATATAATTAATACCATCCCAAGCAACTAGGTGGTCCAATAATTTTGAACATTTTTTTTTACCTCTGGAAAACTGATCAGGAAATCTGGCTAACATCCCAAATAAACTCAAAGAAATTAATTGGATGGTCTTCAGCTAGTTTCTGTAGTCTTGTATATACACCAAAACCACATATTCTAACTGAATTGTGTTGGTATTGTTCAGTCAGAAGTCCCACGGTAGTGTTTACTGTGTTATTTCACTATACTTCACTGTGTTCAGCTTCAAAAAATGAACAAATCCTTTATCTTTAAAGCAAATATTGTGTTAAATGTCAAAATAAGCATAAAATAACCCCATTTTGAATGGGTCTTACCATGTTGCAATGACTTAATTTGTTCTGTTTCCTTCATTTCTGCTCTTATTTCATTAGCTATTTTTGATGTTTTGTTTAACTAGTATGTCATACACTGAATCTAGTTAGGTCTATAAGAAAAAGCACAGATCCATATATTCACTGGCCACAACCTTGAGGGCATTAGGCAAAATAAACTAGGTATCACAGACAGCCTCAACAAAACCAAAGGGTGCCTTACACCCAGGAAAACAAATGTGTCTCAGTCATATCCTGCTAGTCATTGGTTGTTACACAGAACAGTAATGATATTATGTGCTCCAGGAAACAGGAAGAAGTGGATAAGCAAATACAAGAAAATCTCCTATAGTCCCTGTTTGTTCCAAATATAAGATAAGCATTCTTTAAGAACTTCATTTCTTTCATTATATCAATGAAAAATGGGTTGAAAAGACCTGGGCTTGTAGGGGTAAATGTGATGTAAGAAAACATTAAATACTACATGTCGTCTTCTACAGAACTTTAAGAAGCAATAGCCAACATAATCCTTTTATAGATATAACTGGTTTATATCATTTCCGGCTCAAGTTTTCCATCAGTTCATTTTGCTCTTAGGACAAAATATCGGTAACAACAGTAGCAGCACTGGTGGTGGTAGTAACCTTCACAGAGCCTGTCCCCACGTCCCAACACTTCACTTCCACTTCAACCATAGGAGTCTTCTTTCAGCCTACTCAACACAACTCTCTGAATGCCTTTTACACACTCTTCCTCCTGGATTTCTCTTAGCTAACTCCTGATTACACTTAGAGGTTTAACTCAATGTCCTATCTGCCAAGAGATTCTAGCTCACTGCCCTCCTTCTGCACTCTAAAGGATTTTCCAGGGCTCTCTCTCACATTAGCATACTTTACTTATTGCTTACAATTGTTTTCACCATTTGTAACTAAACATCTTTAATTCATTTACTGTGTTATCCCCAACTCAACACTATGTTCCAGATAACCCTTGAAGGAACCACACTTGTTTAATTCAACTCCCAGTATCCAGTGACTAAATCTTAACAGGCATGTATTATTTGGTAAGTAAATTAGGGAATTAAGGACTAATGAAGAATGACCACATTCTTATAAATCCCTTACTTATAAATCCCTTACTACTCAGCAAAGTATATATCATAAACTATTTTTCAATATTTGTTGAGTTAGGAAACAATGATAACAGACTCCTCCATTACTGTCTTATGTACATTTGGATAGCTCGAGCTCTAAATTAGGTGTGGTCCATGAAATACTTCAAACTCCTTAAGAAATCAAAGAAATATAACAAGCCTGATTATAAAGCCTTGAAATTCAAGTATGAGTGAAATGTTCTTATGTATGGAGGTTAGGAAGGGTGTCCCTTACTTAGTTCCTTATTTTACTTTTTAACCAACCTCTTTCATGTATTTGGTGTGCATCATTAGAGTTTATTCAGTTTGCCTCCTAAGGTAAGTTTCAAAAATCTAGCACAGATAATTATAACACACATACCCAATCTCTTCCTTTAGTTTCAATGAGAATCATTTTTTCTTTTCATGCCAATAAGACAATCCTCCCACTGTGTACTGAGCAGCTCCACACCCTCACTGATCTGCCCAGCAGGTGACTTGATTTCAATCCTGGTGACTTCAGCTTTTTTATATGCTCTTTTCAGAGTGAGACAAAAGCTCTGGGAGGTAAAAATGTTAGAAAATGGGGTGTTTTGTGTTTGTCTGTAAATTATGGGCTGAAAAATGACACAAGATAAATTTTCCCTTATGGGGGAGAAAAATATATAAAATTAAGCAATCCCTTACCCAAGGGGACTTCTTCCTAACATTAGGTATAAACCCTGTTAAACATCTGTTTTTTCAGTTCTTTTGTTTTACCTTTTCTTAGAAGAATATTTAATAGAAATCATAATGAATCAATCAGCACCTGCACTCAATAGTTATGTGATCTCAGGTAAATCATTAAACCAGAGTTTTCCTCTATTTGTAAAATAAGGTGGGGGGATAGATTATTTTAAAGGATTAAGGTACATAGCATATCTCTGGCATATAAAAGGCACTCCAACTGTTAGTACTGTGGGTGTCTGAGAGAAAACATTTTGTTAAGTCCTTCTGTGGTCTAATGGTTTTTAGGCAAATTTAGAAGCCAGGACAGATTTTTGAATGACAGCTCCTTCCAAGTCAACCGAGATTCTCTAACTTTACAGAACACACAAAGTTCTTTTTTGTAAGTTCTACATGAACTCTTAGTTTTAAAAAATCCAATATATCTCCTCAAAGGAGTATATTACAATTAAGAGGTGCTTGAGAAACAGTGGTACTTTTTTTTTTTTTTTTTCAGATTTACTTAAGTATTTGAGAAAGAGACAGTGAGAGCACACACAAGAGACCACATGAGCAGGAGGGGCAGAAGGAGGGGGAGAGAGAATCTCAAGCAAACTCCACACAAAGCACGAAGCCCGAGGTAGGGCTCGATCTCACCACCCTTGAGATCCCACACTTCAAGGACTATGCCACCCAGGCGCCAAATCAGTGGTACTTCTTTCTTTTGAACATCCGCATACATCTTGGTTTTATTAAATGAAAGAAATCCCTAACTTCAAATCAAGCCTAATTTTTTCAAGTTCTAAAGTTATCATGTATATTTATAGATCAACTAGACACTTGAAATTCAGAGAGAAATTTAAGTGCTTAAAAATTAGATATATCAAGCAGAGCACACATAAAGAATAAAGGAAAGAAGATTTTGGAAAGAGTTGTTCTAATCTTCAAGTCTCTGTAGATCTCTCCATAAAAACAGACAGTACAAGAAAAAACTTCAAAAATGAAAACCTGTAGATGTTATCTATCACAAAACCAGTATAAGTAGGTAGGGATAAACTGCGAGCAACTATAAAGACCCCCACTGTTTAAGATAATGTGCAGGCCAAAGAGGAGGGGTAAAAAGGAGCCCAAAGAAAGTAATACAAAACCATTATCAGGTATTCTCTGGATACCTTAGCAGGCTATTCTGGAAAGAGCAGCAAAAACTCAGAGGCCATCTAGTCTCCAATTCAAAGTTGAAAACAAAGGGGCCACATGAAGGTTCTCACTCTGCTGGGGGGTTATTAGGAGTCTGGGCCCAAACTAAGAAAGCACCTTCTAAGTCAAAGCATCAACCAGAAAAGTCTAAATTGACAGAGGTGCATTAGGAGCCGAAGAGAAGATCCAGGTAAAGGAGAAAGGTAGCAAGGATAGAAACTCAGGAAGAGCACGGCGATCTCTTCCATTTTTCCTGAGCAAGTGAATAAGAAGATTATGCAATTAAGCTATAAAAATTATTCTGACCCACCCCTTCATCTTAAATATAGATTTAAAAAACTCTCTTACTTAAAAAGTAGCAATAAGAGAGGACCTCAAATCTCATAAGAAATAAAAGAATAGAGCACCTGAGTGCTTCAGTCAGTTAAGCATCCAACTCTTGATTTCAGTCATGATCTCAGGGTTGTGAGATCGAGCCCCACGTCAGGCTCTGCACTGGCCATGGGGCGTGCTTAAGATTCTCTATCTCCTTCTGCCCCTCCCCATCAGCTCTTGCATGCATGCACTCTCTCTCAAATGAATGAATGACTGAGTGAATGAAGAGCCAAATAATGTCCCTACAGGCAATACACACACTTCAGAAAGACATTCACAAAATGAGTGAAAGCTGCAACCCAACATTTAATGATAAGCTAAAACAACAAGAGAACTACAGAAGTCAGAATTGGAATAAATCAGAAATAAGGTGATTAGAACAAGAAAATGGGAAAATGAGAAAATAATGTTTCAGAAATGAAGGGTAAATTAGGAAGAACACAGAAGAAAGTAAATATCACAGATTATGCCTGAAGAGAAATATAAAATTTAAATTATGAAAAGTTTAAATTAAAACATTTTTTAAAAACCAAGAGAAATAACTATAAAGATAGGCAAACAAATAGGGATGTCAGAAAAAGAAAACTAAAGTAATGGAATGAAAAAATGCTAAAACAATAATGCCATGACAATTTCATGAAATAAAAAGATGTGAAATTATACTCTACAACAACACATAGTGTACATAGGTATATTAACCCAAAAGGGCCAACATTAAGAAAATTCTAGTACAGTTGGACTTTAAAGAAAAAAAATTCACCGGGCATCCAGGCAAAGAGACCAGATCCAAATACCTCATGATAGAAAACAATGCAGAACCATATTTAAGGCGTTCAGGGTGTAAGTTTTGAACCAATGTTTTCATTGAGCCAAAATCAACTTGTACATTTTTAACCACAGAATAATTTTATTCACATGCAAGAACTTGGACTACTGTGTCGAAGAGCCCTCCCTGGGAAATCTCCTGGAGCATTAGTTTCAGAGAACCAAAATGATCTGCAAAATATCAACGTAAGTCTTCTTAAAACTAAACAAACATTTACTTATAAATCTAAGAATCAGTAATGGTTGTGAGGGAAACAACATAGTATGTAATCACATATAAATGGAAGAGAATATAAAAAAGGCTTGCTGTCATTTTAAAGGTGTTAGCAGGTAGTTAATTAAAAGACACTAATTCAGATTAGATACTGAAAGCAGAGGTAGCAGGAAGATGACACTAGTTATTTTCCACACTGCCCAGAAGAGAGACCCATTAGACAAGAGTCAAAAGAATTTAAATTAATATTAATAAACGACAAAGGTATTTCATAGGAATATTTATACAAAGGTAGTCAAAGGAGGACAGGAGAAAAATCTTAATAAATACAAAACAATACTTATTATACAGATACTGATAAACAGTAAAAAGAATAAACCATAAAACTTCAAGAAAACTGGTTACCCAGAAAAGGAGGAGGCAACAGGGTACAGAAGACAGTGACAAAAGTTAGACTTCTTTGAGTGTAATTTGCTTTGTAGGTTTGATTTTGATAAAAGATCATATAAAATTATAAAAAATTTCTTTTGAAAAAGAAATGTCTAAAAATAAGCCAAATGATTTTGTGTATCTAGACAGCATCATAACCAATTAGAAGTACATATCAAATGACTGGAGAACACATTAATTTGATTGTAAATCTTAAACACGATATACCCTTAAGACAGTGAAGGAAAAAATACCTTACATTATTCTCAGGAATCAATTAGCATGAAATAAAACAAATGTGTTATGTTGGAATTATAGAAAACACTAAATTTCACCACTAGAGAAAGGTGACAGAGATAAAACACATTTAAAAAAAATCTGCATTCCCATTTCTAATTTCAGTTGGAAACATCTATAAGAATCAAGGATGTGTTTTATTTTTAACAAATGACAGAAACTGTATTCTACCCCTGTTCAGCAAAATAAAAACTGGAAACAATAACCAGTTTAGTAGCAGCCAGCTAGAGAACTGGTTGATTCCAGGTTTGGCCAGGAAATGAATCTAGAGGTCAAGATGAATCTAGAACATCATGTCACATCAGAAAGCAGGAAAATTATCAAACTATTAGCATAATGAGAAAAGGATTCAAGTTAACTTGAAGAGGCTTCTAATGAATGGCCAAAACTGGACCATTTGAGCATTAGTAAAAGTATAACTGCTATGCATTGAATCACATCAAATGCATTTTAAAATCATGACTCTATCTATAATCTTTAAGAATAAAAAACCCCATTGATAATCTCCAGAGCAGAAGCCACAATTCCACTTTCTTTCATTTCACTTTGTATCCTTTTGCAACCTTTATATAATAATGACTCTAGGCACTGGTGTCTGCCTACACCAAAGAAATACAAAAGACTGAACTTAGGTACTTCTTGGGAGAAGTATACATCACCACCTTTGAAAAAGAAAATGATGTATTTTTTGCCAAGGAAAACTTTAGTCTGAATCTGAACAAACCTCTAGATCTTACTACAATTTCCAGAATATACAGGTGACAGACAGACATGATAAGTGACACCACAGGGTCGCAAACAGTAAACCCCTAATGTGGGCATTTCTAAAAGACAGTTTACTAAAAAAAAAAAAAAAAATAGAGATAAAAGCTATAGATTAAAAGGAACTCAAGAGACATACAAACCAATGGTTATTTGTGGACACTCTTAGATTTTTTTTTTTTTTTTTTTTGGAGAGAGCGCGCACGCAAGGGCACAAGCAAGGGGAGCTGCAGAGGGAGAAGCAGGGAACCCGATACAGGGCTTGATCCAGGACTCTGGGATCATGACCTGAGCCAAAGGCAGCCGCTTAACCAACTGAGCCACCCAGGTGCCCCAGTTTGTGGACAATCTTGAAAGAGAATGAAAGGTACATTGAAAGATACAATGATTCCAACAAATGGGAAACAAAAAGGATAAAATATATAGCAGAAATGGAGAAAAGTGAACTGCTGGACATGTAAAGATATTAGGGCACAATTATGGATATTTTGGAGATAATTATATGATTATAGTTTAAAAGATGAAATCTTTTTTGTACATATATATACTGAGATATTTACAGATGAAAAGATAGGATAGCTGAAATTTTCATCAGCATAATCGGAGGGGTGTAAATGAGTAGAGAGAAAACAAGATTGGTCATGAGTTGATAATTGTTGAAGCTAGATACATGAGCATTCTTAATATTCTCCTTTTTTAAGTATGTAATTGTAATTTTCCATCATCAAAAGTGACACCTGGGTTAAGCACCTAGGTGGTTCAGTAGTTTGGGCATCCAACTCTTGATTTGGACTCAAATTATGATCTCAGGGTCATTAGGTCAAGCCCCATGTCAGGCTCCATGCTCGGTGGGGGGGGGGGTCTCCTTGCGATTCTCTCTATGCCGCCTCTCCCTCTGGTCCCCATCACCCCGAGCTCACACGTGCTCTCTCTAAAAAAAAAACAAAAAACAAACAAACAAAAATCTTAAAAAAAAAAAAAAAGTGACGGAGGAAGTAGCAAAGGAAAAGAAAAAAAATATAGAAATGAAGCCTAGTAAAAGCTCAGAAACTATTTCTGAAGCTGTGAAGAATATGTTAAGACTATTATCTATTTTGTGGGCTCATTTCTTTTAAAATTAAGTCAATATTTAGGATGTTTTATCAGATTATACAACAGGTCACCTAGGGTTATACTATGGAATGAATGATCAACATAAAAACCTAAAAAAAGTAGTCAATGACTCTTTTCTCTACTAGAATTTGAAAATTTGTTAGGCTGGTTTATATTGGATAGAACTGTATTTAATTCAGGTGATTAAACTCATTTCTTGTTTAGAGTATGTACTTAGGCTGTTGGTTTTGGCTAGTCAGCTCCATCTGTCAGTCACTGATTTGAAAACTATTCAGTCTCACATTGAGGTCTTTCATCCATTTTGAGTTTATCTTTTTGTATGGTGCCAAAGACACAGATGTAGTGAAAAGAAGGGCCATATGCACCCCAACGTTCAGAGCAGCAATGTCCGCAATAGCCAAACTGTGGAAAGAGCCAAGGTGCCCTTCAACAGACGAATGGATAAAGATGTGGTCCATATAAACAATGGGATATTACTCAGCCATCAGAAAGGATGAATACCAAACTTTTACATCTACATGGATGGGACTGGAGGAGATTATGCTAATGAAATAAGTCAAGCAGAGAAAGTCAATTATCATATGGTTTCACTTATTTGTGGAACATAAGGAATAGCATGGAGGACATGGGAGAAGGAAAAGGAATAACGAAGGGGGGGAAATCGGAGGGAGAGATGAACCAGGAGAGACTATGGACCCTGAGAAACAAACTGAGGGTTCTAGAGGGGAGGGGGGATGGGTTAGCCCAGTGATGGGTATTAAGGAGGGCACGTACTGCATGGAGCACTGGGTGTTATACGAAAACAATGAAGCGTGGATCACTACATCAAAAACTAATGATGTATGGTGACTAACATAATAAAATACAATAAAAAAAAGAAAACTATTTGGATGTTTCTGATCAACTCTGGTGTTCGTCATATAGAATATATGATAAACTTGAGTACTAAGGACTAGTTTTCATATCAAATAGATTGGGCCTCCATTTATTTAAGGAATTATAGTGTGGTCGGATAATGATTTCTAATAGAGACGACTCAGACTTAAATATAGTACTGCTTCTCATGTACAGGAAACTAGGATGGCCATGGTAGTGGGTATTTTCTTTTCTAACTTAGTAACAAATTTATGTTTGTGGCAAACAACTTCTAAAAGAGACCCACTAAAAATTCCCCCACCTCTCAATATTCACAATCTCACATAATCCCCTCCTCTTGAGGGTGGGTTGAATATACTCACTTTGAATGAAGACAATAGGACACAAGTGATGGGGTGTTACTTTTAAGATCAAGTTACAAAAAGACCATGCCTTCAATCCTGAATGCCATGTTGTGAGGCAGCTCTGTGGATAAACCCACATGGCAAGGGATTGAGGCCTGACCACAACTATTTGCATAAATTGGGAGCAGATCCATTTGCCCATGGATGATTCAGGTGAGCCTCAGCCTGAGGAGGACAGCTTGACTACAGTCAAATTAAAGACCCTGAACTGAAGCCAGCTGGCTGTGCTGTGCCTAGACTTATGTCTCACAAAAACTGTGAGACAGTGAATGTTTATTATTTAAGGTCACTAAGTTGGGAATAATAGGTTATACAGAAAGCATAGTACAACACGTAATATAATGTGCAAGTTAGTAATAACAAGTTATGATCATTTATCCATTTGTTTATTTAGCATTCAATAAATCTCCCCCTGGTATCAAGACTGCACTAAGCTCTGGGAAGACTCCAGATTCCTCAGTTGAGGGATATTGAGATAAAATTCAAGTGTTTTGGAATTTTATTTGCTTCAGGGGTGAGATAGAGAATGGTTGAAAGATTACACCAGGTTTAGGGAACTAGGCAAAATATACAAATGTCAGAGGTTGAAACCTTAGCAGATGGAGGACAACTGCTTTAGACAAGAATTTGTGAAATGTTAAATACTACTAACATTTAAGTTTGAGGGTCTGAGGAACTTCTAAATGAATTTACAGATCTGAAACACAGGCTGGTGAATAATTAAACACAGGGCTAGAGAATGGTTTTATCTCTAGCAAGTAGATGATACGTGAAGCCACCAGCATGGTTATACGGAGTAAACCACTCACCTATGTACAGAAACCTAAAAATTATGAACAGGATCCTATAAACAAAACTAAGAGGAAGTCACAAATAAAAAAGGAGGTTCAGATAAACAAGACATTATAAAAATGGATGAGATTCCTTCTGGAATAAAGTATTAGACAAGAGGGTCAAGTACTGCAATAAATCAAGGTAAGGACTGATAAATGTCTTGTGGATTGCCCAAAGGGTCACTGAGGACCTTGCTGAGAGTAGTTCCTACGCAAGGTAGGACTGGAAATCAGGCTACACTGAAATGAGAAATGAGAAGTTAAATTATTCTAAACAAGGCTGGCTTCAGGGTAACTTGAGTAAGAGGATTTTTTGTTTTGTTTAGTTTCAATTAATGGAAGGAACTTGAATATGCTGAGATGTTGATGGCAAGGGGGAAGAGGAGGGAGGGGAACCAGAGCTCAGAAGAAGAAACAGTCCTATTAAGAGTATGGCTACAGACATAGGATTCTTTGGCGGTTTGGTGCCAGGAAGATAGGAATGCTGCCATGTGGGAGTGAGTAATTATGCTCTGAAATTGGAGACAAGACCGTGTCTAACAATGGGGTTAAAGACAGTGGGACTGGACCAGCTTTCCTCAACTGAAGGGGGATTTTGCCCCATCCAGGCAACACTTACTAATAACTGGAGATGTTTTAGTTGCTACAACTAGGGGCATCTGGTGGGTATAGGCCAAGGATGCTGCTGAACAATATACAACGCAGAAGACAGGCTCTCACAACAAAGAATTATCTAGCTCAAAATGCTAACACTGAAGTTAAGAAAACCTGGGTTCAGCATTTGAGCAAAGTGCAGGAGGTTCAAAATATTCACAGAGGAGGATGGGGGGTTGATTATGCAATCGTAGTATATTTGCTTTAAAAATAAATAAATAAAATATTCTTTGCCCACTGGAGAATGGAGACCAGTATTTTTTAATGGCAACAATCTGCACTGCTGTGTAATTTTCTCCAGCAGTATGAAGTTTGAGTCAAGGCTTAGAGAAGTGAAAAGTTAGACAAATACATGGAGTTTTAACCAAGGGGTGCATTTGAAGGACAAGGGAATTGAGGATAGCGGTAGAAGATTCATGATCCACTGAAGCCCTAAAACATGACATCTAAACTAGGCAAGGAAGGGTATAAAATAAAATGTAGCCAAAAGAAAAGGAGAAGAAGGGGGACCTGGAGTTTCCTATAAAATTCAAATATGCACAGGAGTAATTTAGCAAAATATATGAAACGACAAAACGTTGTGGTCAGAACTTAAGAAATAACCTTAGTATTTATTTTGTCAGCACAGTTAAGATGATGGCAATATGCAGACTGGACCCAATGGGTAGGTAGATGAAGGTCACTGGAAATGAAAAGGGTAAGGACCTGAGAGGTCAGAGTGATGAATAAATCACACAAGGCCAGTCAATGTACTACTGTGTGTATCCCTACATTCCATGTCATTTCATCATTCAACAGATATAGAAAAAGAAGCAATAACAAGAGAATACTGTAATAATTGTTATCAAAGGGACTTCTTGCAGGGTCTAATACTAGAAAGATCCATAAAGGAATTAGTCACACAGAATACAACAGCTGGGTACTCAACAAAAGTATAAAAACCCAACTCTCTAAACTTAGGGTTGATCGATAGCCAGAGTTCCAGTAATATTCTTTCAGGGTCCCACCTCATTGACTTCTGCATTGACTGGAGAAAGAATAAATGAGATTACCCAAAGATAAAAGACTATTTTTGAGGCAAAAGGGTGCTTCAGTGGGTCAGACAGTGAAAAGTTATCAATAAATATTCTGCAAGATGCAGCAGTGAAACTGGGGAATGGAATTTAGGAATAGATTCTCAATAGGTGAACTCGAGGTAGAAAGCAGACAGCGCAAGATGTGAAAATTTCCAAGGATGAAGGGGAAATGTCCAGAAAGTCAACGGATAGAAGCAATATCGCAAAGTAGATTATAGTATAACCTTTCCACTGAAGAGACAGTGGATATGGTGGTCATTTTCTTTCAGCTTTGGGTTGTTGCTCCAAGTGCTACTGGTAGAATTTGGCACTAAGTGCCATTAATATCACCTGGGGGAGCTTGTTAAAAATTTGGATTCTATCTCTTCTTGGCCTTTTGGCTAAGGTGAAGTATAAAAATTTGGATTCTAGAACTAATCCCAAACTACTGTTCACTAAGTTTTTATATATTCCAGGGATCTATGTTCTTAACAGTTTGTGTATCTAAATCAGGACTAAAGTTTGGGAACTAGTAGTATTCATTACTTAATACACATCTGTCTCATCATCAAAAATTTAATTATTACAGTTTCATCTTCACCAAAAATTTACTACAAGTTAGATGCTTTCCAAAGTCAATCCTCTTAATAACTTCACAAAGTAGATGTTATTGACATTTTCAATTTAAGATAAGGAAATTAGGCAAAAAAGCTGCCATCTGAGCAGACAGTCCTAACAGAGCCCGTTCCCCTTCTAACTGCGCTATCATGATAAAATTAACTAAATAAACTTTTTCCTTCAGCTTTTAAGTAGAATTTGATTGTGTATATTGTTAAAAGGTCATCACATGTTCATCATAAGTCCTGATAGATGGTTATACATTTTAATAGAAATAGGGAAATGACTTAAAATTAAATAAAATCATTTTGTCAAACAAAACATTTCAAGACAAAAAGTTGTCAAAGAAGTAAATAATCCAAGTCGTTAGTGGTAAATGTTACAAATAATTCCTATGGACCTCCTCACACTTATTACTACTTCTTCCATTTCCTTAGCCCAATTAGGTATGAATTCAACTAAGAAGTTCATCAGCTCAAAAACAGGGAGTAAGTGGAACTCAACTCTTTGATGTCATGAAACTCAACCTTTGAATACTTACATTTAATTCATTTTTTAGTATTTCTTCAAGATAATGACCTACATGATTCTCATCTTCTTTTGTGTCCATAACTATGCAAATGTGTTGTGAAATTCTTTCTGAGATAAAAAAGAAAAAAAATACTAAGTTTCAAACAGAAAATGGAATAAAGCGCTAGTATGCTAAAATCGAGGCTTACCTGCTGTTCCTAACTGTCCACCTAGGAACTAGGAAGGTTTTCCCTTCAGGCAGTGAAGTCACTTGGAATTCACACTGGTAAGTCCTTGACCCGTTACCACCCAAGTCAATAAAGTCATGTATTCAATACTGTATAGGTGGCTAACCAGAATGTGTGTAATCAACAGAAATAAGTGAGCTTAGGATACATTTGAAAAGGACTAACCGGAAGTGACAGCTCTTTGGCTTGACAATTCAATCCTCCTACATTTATTTGGAGTCTCCTAGAATCTAATAAAATCCCATCTCTCCTGCAGATCCCCTCCTCAGGCTAGAAGAAATCTCCTGTGTGCAGCTCACTGTGCCACCTAGTGTCCCAGGTGAGTACAGCAGTTTCCTTGGCATTCCTCTCAATTTGGTCAATTCAATACAATTAAGTTCCCACCTGTTTAAGTGTTACCACAAGTGAAAAGAACTAAACCGATTTTCTTCAAATTTTTAGACCTCTTTGACATGATCTGATTCAAAAACAGAAGCCATATGACCTAATAATGTTCACCTTTGTTAACCCTGGATGCACGCTCTCAAAAGATATGCCGTCCTCCTCTATAGTAGACAGATCTAAAATGCTAAGAAATAGCTATATTGCTGCCAATTAAGAAGACGTTGCATGGTATTATATGAAGAATAAAGAAAAAAGGCCGAATTTTAAATAAGAAGCCTAAATCAAGTTAGTTTGATTAACATTTAACCCAGCTATTAAGGAGGGCACATATTGCATGGAGCACTGGGTATTATACGCAAACAATGAATCATGGAACACTACATCAAAAACTAATGAGGTACTGTATGGTGACTAACATAACATAAAAAAAAATAAAAATAAAAAACACATTTAACCCAGCTGCTTCTTACATGGACAGGTCTATATAATTCGGTGTGTATGAACATTGATATAGTGATAGTTTATCATTTTTCTAAGCAAAGCTGGGAACAACAGACCACTTAAAATATTAACAATATCGAAGAAAATAAAAGTAAAATATGAACAATATCACCAATTAATAGTACTCCTATTACTAATCACCTCCCACTTATCAAGAATATTATATGGTGCTGGAGCTCTATGTTCTATTAGTACCAATCTTCATGATGACACCCTTTATAATTTTCTGAAACCATATAAGAGATTCCAGAAACATGACCTCACAGAAAGGAAATTTTTTCATGATCACTCTTGCCAAGGCTTTATCAACTTTATTAACATTTTCAAAGAAAAGCTTTTTGATTCTCTTGTATGTTTATTTTCTAGTTCTTGAATTTCTACAATCCAGTATTTTCTTCCTTCCACCCTCTTTAGACTTAGTTTGCTGTTTTCTTGAAAAAGATGCTTAAATTGTTTACTTCCAGCTTTTCCTTTATTCTTATACTTACATATAAAGCCTTAAATTTTCCTCTAATTCACAGCCTTAGCTTTATTTCAAACATTGTGATATTTTCGTTCAGTTTAAATTATTTCATTTTCATTTTAAAAGATTTCATTCACTTTCCTCTCATTTTAACATTTTGTAATATCTACTGTAATTTCTCATTTGTTATTTTTCCTGAAGTTCTCATGAATTACACAGCATATCTTTATTATTCTGTTTGTTCTACAACAAATTACCATAAATTTAGCAAACACCCACTAACTAGTCCCTAATTTTGTAGGCCAAACAAGAAAGACAAAACATGTATAGACATGATAAAGCAAAGGGGACAATATGTAAACAATGGGTGAACTGGTTTATCTAGGTAAAAGACAGATGGAAGTTAAGTGTACTATTCTTTCATCTTTTGTTTCAAAGTATACTAAAATAAAAAATATTCTACCCCCCAAAACAAATAAGGTACAATAAAAAAACATGAATATGTGTGTGTGTATCTACGTGTACATATGCACAGTAGGAGACCTTGAAACTCATCTTTTAAAAAATATTTTAACTACTGGATGTGGAGAATGTGTGAATCTTACTGTGGTAATCACTTCACAATATGTACATATTTCAAATCATCACACTGCATACCCTAAATCTGCATGATGTTATATGTCAATTATATCTCAATGAAGCTGGATAAAAAATAAATTCACCCCTCTATTTAGTGAAAATCAACTAAAAAAAAACCTAAGAATCTAGATTCAAGGCAATGTAATAAATAAGGTGAATCTTTTATCATGGTCATTTCTATGCATCTGCCAATGTCTTGTAATTCCCAGTTATTTACTCCCCAGTAGTCTATGCCAGACTTGCCATTTTCTTTATAGTGTCCATGTTCATACCGATATGTCCTTTCCCCTAGTATTATAAAATCCTCCACCTATCCAGTGTCATTCACAGTCTACACTAGGTTGAATCTTCATCAGTTCCCAAATTCAACGGTTCTCAACACCGGTTGCCCGTCAGAATCAACCCCTGAATTGTGAGAAAGAAGTGTTGTTAGTCAATTGCCTTTGAGATTTCTAGTGTCAAACTACTTAAAAAACTCAAATCCACCCAATTCCTACTCTGATCTGCATGGCTCACTGGAGTTCACAATTTAACCATTTCTTACCCAATATTATAAAGGCAACATAAGAAAAAACATGCAATGTTGATCAATTACAGATACAAGGCAATTCTTGGGCATTCAATAATGTTCGTTAAATTATTAAGCCACATGAATTTTTTAAAATGCTATAGGAATCCAATCCAATAGCCAAAAAATTCTATAAATAGTATATTCATATTTTAACAATATTTTAATGTATGAAATATAGAGGCTAAAAATCAATTTCTATGTAGAGCCGAACTTTCTACACAGAATTTATAAATCTAAAAGAAATGAAGGAAACATGGAATAAGGACCCAACATTATGAGATTTTGATGAGGATTAAATGAGTTAATATACCCAAAGTTACACAGAGTGCCTGCTCCAAGTAAATCCCCAGTAAGTGTTCACATAATTGTTGTTGTTATGATCACATGGATTCAACAAAAAATACAATTTTTTTTTTTGGTCTACTGAAGATACGACCCATCTCTAACTTCAAATGTTCCCTGTAGTCTTATTTATTTCAGTGTTTCTTTAAAGAAAAAGGGAGAGGGGCACCTGGGTGGCTCAGTCCCTTATATGTGGGATTATTCCTTTCCGCTCAGGTCATGATCTCAGGGTCCTGGGGTCCAGCCCCAAGTCCTCTGGTTCCCTGCCCAGTGGGGAGTCTGCTTCTCCCCCTCCCCCTGCTCCTACCCCCTACCCCCATGCTCGTGCTCATGCACGCACACAAGCTCAGGCTCTCTCTCTCAAATAGTAAAGTCTTTCTTAAAAAATCCATCTGTGGAATTTAAGAAACAACTCAGAGGTTCATAGGGGAAGAGAAGAAAAAATAAAACAATATGAAATCAGGAGGGAGATAAACCATAAGAGACTCTTAAGCATACGAAACAAACTGAGGGTTGCTAGAGGGGAGAGGGGTGGGGGGTGGGGTAACTGAGTGATGGACATTAAGGGGGGCACATGACATAATGAGCACTGGGTATTATATAAGACTGATGAATCACTGACCTCTACCTCTGAAACCAATAATACGTTATATGGTAATTGAATTTAGATAAATTTTTAAAAATCCATCTCAATTTTGTCCCACTAATCCTTTTCAAGTTTTAATATTTCACCCAAAATGCAGTAATTATGTATAATAATGAAAAACATCTTGAATAACAGTCCTATGTTTTCTTTTTTTTTTTAAAGATTTTATTTATTTATTTGAGAGAGAGAGAATGAGAGAGACAGCACATGAGAGGGGGGAGGGTCACAGGGAGAAGCAGACTCCCCGCCAAGCAGGGAGCCCGATGTGGGACTCGATCCAGGGACTCCAGGATCATGACCTGAGCCGAAGGCAGTTGCTTAACCAACTGAGCCACCCAGGCGCCCAACAGTCCTATGTTTTCATCCCTGAACTTAAAACTAAAATGGATACCTTCTGATCAGTCACATATTAGTTTACCCATTAGATCTAGGGTGAAGCATCTCATGTGATTTCTACTAGTGATCCCACAAACATACACTGACAACCCTAACTGGGAATGTTAATGTACTTAATATCTTCACCAACAAAAGAGAACAGCAGGGACTATACTGGTGCCACGCAGGTGGAAACCCAAAATGGGAAAGAATGTAGCTAGAGAAGCAGCACTCAAATAAATTGAACCTCCTCAATTTCACACTTATTCTAGTACCCCCTCAACTGAGAGAGAAAAAAATATATATAACATTTAAAATTCATTTTTTTCATGAAGCACAAAACTTTCCAAATTTCTCAAAGCAAAGAATTTAACAACTTCCATGAGGTTAATAATGAAATCAACAAAAACAGGAGCCTTTAGAAATGTTAATCTGTTGTTCTATTAATAAACCACTTCTTAGAAATGTTTAGTGGTTAAAATAAATATAACAATAGCATGGGGGGAGGGCCATAAAATCATTTTGCTTCCCAGAATCATAAAAACTCTACAAGAATCCAATCTTTCTTCTCTCCCCAATAAAGATCTAAAGATAAATTAGAAAAATACTGGAGTTAAATTCAGATCATACCTGAACTGTCAACTTTATTACTAATATTAACTTCTTAGTTTTAGTTGCTATACTATTTTTTTATACAATATCTTTTTTAAATCCTCCTAAAAGGATGGTTATGACACATGAAGTATTTTAATATCTAAACCTGTAGGGCAATTTCCCCCCAAAAATCTTTTTTAACACATAGTCTGATTTACACTGAATAACTCTTTATTTACATACAGCATCTAGGTATCACACAACTCAATGTGACTTAATAGAAAATTCTAATGGAACATGACCTGTAGTCTACAGATTAATATTAAAAAGCTGTAAGAATTAGTAAGCCCAAATTTTTTCAGTTAATGTCTCATCCCCATGTGTGAGAACTCTTAAAGGGTCAAGGTATATGTATAATTGCCAAGAGTAATTATGCCAAAAATAATGTACACTTTGATTTTACTTTATTGACTGTAATGATTAATTTTATATGTCAAATTGACTGAGCAATGGGGTGTTCAAATATCCAGTCAAACATAATTTGGGTGTTTCTGTGAGGGTATTTTTAGATGTGGTTTACATTTAAATTGGTAAACTAAGTGAAGCTGATTGCTCTCCCTAATGTGGATGGGCCACATCCAATCAGTTGAAGATCTGAATAGAACAAAGGTTTGACTTGCCAGGATTAAGAGAGGAACCTCCTGCTTAATGGTCTTAGAACCAAAATATTGGCTCTTCCTGGTTCTACAGCAGTCTGCCAGCCTTACAGCTTAAACTGTGACACTGGCTTTGTAGAATTTGGACTTGCCAACCTCCATAATCTATAATCACATGAGCCAACTCATGTGTGTATGTGTATGTGTATGTGTGTTTGTATATCCTGTTTGTTCTATTTCTTTAGAGAACCCTGACAAATACATTGGCAAATAATCCTAAGCATACTTCAACAGATAATTATTTCCAAGTCTTCATCACAAAATTCCCACCTCCTTTTGTTCTATAAAAGGCAATAAATGTACACCCACACCTTGGGCAACACACCTTACTCTTCAGCCAGATCATACCACTTACATCTCCCTAGATTTACCTTGATCTTCGGACTAAAGTACACGTTCCCCCTACCTGCAATGCCATTACATGTCATTGTCTAATTCTCCAAAAAGGTGCACCTGAAGGATCATCTGCTTTAATAACCATAGGCCAGTGTTTTAGATGTATTTGGGGGGTGGGGGGAGCAGTGGGAGGGAAAAAAGAATAGGGAGGTAACAAACCAGGGAGACTTTTTTGAAATTACAGTATCCCCACATCTCCAAACCCACAATTCTGATACATAAAGATCTCTCTCTGAAACACATGTAAGCACACAGTCAGGATTCTCCTCATATCTAGGTATAAATCACTGTGTTACTGAATTTCAGTGGTCTGAAGGAAAGGCCTTTTAGTGTTGAGTTTCAGAAACAGAAATTTACATGTGCCTTGGCTCTAATAAGCCTATTCACAAAGCTGACGTTCAGGCAGTACACAGCAACAGAATCATGACAAACATTATAGGCAGCAATCATTTCGGTAGTCAGTGCATTTATTCTGATTAATACATACTCATACTAAGTAGTTTTAATATATTGTCTTTGCTTTTTACTACAGCAGAGACTTTTATACATTATTTCTCTTTATCATAACAAGTAGAAATTATTCTCCCCATTTTATAGATGGAGTCTATGAAGCTAGTAAATTGCCCAATATCACACAGCCATGAAATTGTAAACTTTTAGCTTTTGAACTCAAATCTATGTGAAATTAGTATCCTAAAGGGTAATTTTTTCCTTTCACATTATTCTGCATTTTTGTTTTACTTTGATTAAAATTTTTACTTTGTATTTTATCATTTACTAGCTTTCCTCTCCCATAAAAATCACTAACTCCTAAACTCAGTAAACTAGAATTTACTAACTTTTAATTTCCCAACATCCCCATCGCCCCCCACCCCCACCCCCAGATTTTAACACAGGGCACTAAGAAGAAGGTACTGAACACTTAATAGTTTCCAGGCTCTATGCTAAGATCATGACTATGACACATGGTTATGGGCTGAATTTTGTCCCCTACCAAAGTCACTGTGGGAGTTCTAACCCTGAGTATCCTCAGAATGTGACTATATTTGTAGATGGGGACTTTAAGAGGTATACTGAGGTTAAGATGAGGACAATTAGAGTGATCCCTAAGCCAATATGACTGGTGTATTTATAAAAAGGCAAATACAACTAATAATGGAAAAATTATTGAAGTCAATCCCTGGGTAAAGCTTTTATAAAAAAAATAAAGAGCAGAAAAACACTTCTAAAAATAATGAACGCATGCAAGATATGCCTACCAAACCAGTTAAAATTGCAATCTACTATTTTATAACAAGCCAAAAAAGAATAAGGCAATGAAACCAAACATTAAAGAACTATGTAATTTAGAATTTCAAAAGCTCATAAATTAAGGGGCAGCAGTCAGGGAAGAATTTAAAATAAAAGACTATTCCCGAAATGAGGACTATACTGTAATGATACAGGTACAAAACTAACAGATAATAATTTAAGATAAAAAGAAAAATAAAGAATATTTTTAAATTAAAAAAAAGAAGAAATAAAGATTCAATATAAGGTGACAAGTATTGAACTTGGGTAAAGATGGTCCAACATAAACATAATAGGAATCCATGAAGAAGAGAATACTGAAATTTTTTATACACACACACTCAAGCATATCACATATAAGTATCTCCAAACATTTACCAATAAAAACCAATACCAAGACATTTTCTAGTAAGGTTACTAGACTTTAAAAAAAAAAAAACTCATTCCCTTGGTCACCTAGACAAAAAGAATAGAGATAATAGAGGTAATAAGATAACCAGAATTTATTCAATAAAACAAAGGAACATATTTAAGTTTTTCAAGGAAAAAATTATGAGCCAAGATTTTATATTCAGCAAAACTGACTTTCAAGTATAAAACATACAGTTAAAAACTTGAATGAAGAAAATGATTTTCCTGTGAATATTTCTTAAGGAACGTGCTAGAACTCAAGTCCTCAGACAACCAAAGACTAGAGAGACATATAAAGAATGACTTAGGGACAGCATAAAACAGTTACTTTCAGAACTATGACTAAATAAGGCCTAAAATTAACTGAATAGAGTATATAATTGGCAGTATAATCTGAAAAGATACAGTATAAACAAGAAAATACAATAGGAGTGAATGAAATATGTAAAAAACATTATGTAACTCTTTTCAGAAATAGTCTTGGTTGAGAGTATGTATACTTTGAGACCCAGAGGGTACACTGTTGAATAAAATACCTGAATGATTATACAATATTCTAATTCTGTTAATTCCACTATCTCTGGGAACCAGAATTCTCAATGGGGTAGAAGTAAAATACAATATTGAATTGGAATTATCAGTAAAAATTTATGAAGCATTTCATCTTTATGTAAACACACACACACACACAAAAAGATACTTGGTAAGTTCAGAGGATGACAGAATGAATTCATTCAGTTGAATACTGGAAAAAGAAAATGAACATCTATCTTTCTGTAAGCCATACACTGGGTAGGTAAACTGTAGATGAGAAGTGTTTGTGAAAGCACCTCAATTAATACATGAAAACTAATTAATCAGATTAAAATGTCATGATTTTGCACACACCCGCCATGTATTAACAAATCTAGGCATTGAACATCAATGGCTGCTATCATCAGAAAATAAAAGATAGCCAGACATTTGATGTCTCCTAATTAAAAACTCACACCACCTCTAGTCTTACCAAAGAGATGAAACTAAATCTGATTCAGCTTCTAGAGCCAGCTGTCACTTTGTAGAAGACAAAAAAAATATATAGAAATATGCATAATTGCACCATGCAAGAATATATACTCATCAAAATTCAAAATAGGACAAAATCTACAGATCAAATAGGTTGGGTTCAGTAAGAGACAAAGTGCAAGCAAAATAAAAGGATGGGGAACCCATAGAGTAAGTGAGATTTAACAGGTCATTAAAAAAAACAAAAACTAAACCATAGCGTCTAGAAATGTAAATCTGAGTGATAAAGCTCAGAAGAAATGAGGAAATTGCTGTAAAATCTTGATAGCTACTATTTTTTGAGGAGGGAAGTTTTAACTGCATAAAAATGCAAGAAAAAGCCTCTGCTGTGAGTGGCAAAGTTCTATTCTTGATCTGTGTGATATTACACAGATATTCACATTACTGTTTAAGCTACAGATCTGGTTTGGATTTCTGTTATCTGTGGTTGGACAGCAAAACGTTTTAAAAAATAAGTAGCAGTAAAAACTTTATGCAAGTACACTAGTCCTTTCATCCATACTTCTATTCATTCAGAAAGTATCTTTAAATAAGATCAAGAGACAAGATAAAGGTCTTCAGTATATCACATAAGGATACCTAACAAACTATTAAAACAATGGGTAAACTTTTAACATTTAAATTAAGAGAAAAGCTAGGGGTGCCTAGCTGGCTCAGTCAGTAGAGTATCTGACTTTTGATCTCAGGGTCTTGTGTTCAAGTCCCCCATTGGGTGTGGAGCCTACTTAAAAAAATAATAACTTTTTAAAAATAGTAAGTTAAGAGAAAAGCTCAAAGCATCAAGTAATAAGAGCATTATTTTTATTCACAAGGTGGTAAGCATTACAAATTCAAGTTACCATAGAGAGTCCTTTAGATTCTAGTTCATGAAAGCAATGTTACTAATAAATAAAAGATACTAGCACCCTTTCAGTAAAAACAATTGAGCCACAGAGTAACTTAAACACTGGATGTTTTCTCACTGGGTAATTGACAAATATTATGTATAATACTACAATAAATGTACATTCTAACCAAAATCGTATGATACAGGCAAAATTATCATGTCCTTCTTACAGATACAGATTTAAATGATTTGCCTGGGATTAAGTTCAGCTAGCAAACTGAAGAGCCAAGATTCAAACCAGGCAATCTGGTCTAGAATCGAAAACCTCAGACACTCCATATGCTGATAGAACCTATAAGGAATATAGGTAATTTCCTAATTCAGGAGTTTTCCCACTTTTTTTTTTTTTTAACTGAAGCCACACAAGTCAAATGATGGTATCACATGTTCATGGAGTAAACAAGATTCTCTACAGTTTCTAGCAAACTCTTCTCTTCCAATGCTAAGGCGTAAGAGGTTATAATAGAAAACGACATTACAGTGGGGGAAAATAGGAAGTCTTTTTTCATTGCTTTTAATTAAGTACCTGGCAAACCTGCAACACTTGCTTTATTTCATTAATTAAAACTCTTATGTTTCCTCTGTATAACATCCCTGAAATCGAAACAGCATCTTAGAATTGCTACCATTCAGGGCCATATAAAGATACACTGGTCTCTAACTTTCTCTGCATTGGTATGCACTACAATTACCTTTGTGTCATTTCCCAAACTTTAACACATTATAAATTCGTGTAACCACCACATCAGGACACAAAGCAGTTCAATCCCTCATGTCATCTCTGTAATCACCCTTGCTGCACGGTGGGAAAACTTTGATTTTTGCTGTTGTTTCTACAGTTCTGTCTCTTTAAGACTATCACACAGAGAATCACTCAAAATGTAACCCTATGAGAATATCATCCATCACTGGGTAGAATTCCTTTGAGATTTAAATTATTTTACATATTTACAGTCTGTATCTTTTCATTTTTCAGTTGCCTTCCATTATATGGATGTACCATGTTTTATCAATTCATCCAAAGGACAATATTTGTATTGCTAAATACTTCTGAAGGTTATGAATAGAACTGCTGTAAAACATTCATAGCTTTCTCATGTGGTTGTAAGGTTTCCTTTCTCTAGGGTAAATGCACTGGACAAGGATGCTGGCTCATATGGTAAACGTACATTTCTCTCTTTAAGAACTGTTAAACAGTATTCCGGTTTGGCTGTACCATTTTACCTTAACACCAGCAGTGTATGACATTGCCAGATGGAAGCACTATTCATTTTTGACCCAACCTCTTGATTCTGTAGTTCAGATTGAAAATTTTCCAATGATCTGTCTTAACTTCACTGGAACTTTCTCTGACATCTCTATTCTGTTACTAAGGCCATTTGGTAAGTTCTTCATTTTGGTTGATGTATTTTTTTCAGTTAATTTCCATTTGGCTTTTCTCTATATTTTCTATGCCTTTCTTGAGACTTTCCATCTTTCAAGAGCATTTCCCCTTATTTTCACCATTTTTATAATCAGGACTTTAAAATATTTGTCAGGTAATTCCGACATCAGTGTCGTCTCAACATGACTAACTGGTTACCCTTCCCCATTTCAGTTTCCATCTTCCTGGTTCTTTGTATGCCCACTGATCTTGGATTATATCCTGGATATCTAGGTAATATCCTCATGCACCAGTCTCTCCTGTATAGTGCATCCCTTTTCAGCACTTCTACCAGAGAGCTGGGACTTTATCCCACTTTGCACACATGTCCCCTGACTATATCCATATGCAAAGTTAAGCAAAAGGAAGACAGCAAGAACAGCAACAGTGCTCACCCCACCTCTTCAAGCCACGGCAACCTTGATGCCAGAGCAATGTTCACTTCTCTCAGAATTTTACGAATCTCTGGGTACCCATTGTTGCCACTGTCAGTGCCACTGTAGCCACAGGACTGCTTGGGGAGTCAATCAACAGAGTAGGGAGAAAAAGAAAAAAAAAGGAGGCTATCTTCACTATGTGAACATCAGGAGATCCCTTCCTGCTCATCTAGCCAGAGTTAGGGGGCTTCTCTTGGAGCTCTGCCTACTCCAATTCTCACTTGGCAGCTTTGGGCCTCACTGGATCCAAGTCAGTATATAGCAGAGGAACAAAATCACGAAATTCACCACCAATTAGGTAGTACTTGAAAGTTGGGTATTATTCGTTATTCTACCTGCTACTACTTTATTTATAACCTCAAATACCTGTTCTATTTACTCTGTTCAGGTTTCATAACTTTATTCAATGGGAGAATGAGGGTAGAGTATTCTTGTTCCACCTTACCCAGAACTAGAACCCTATGTCTTTTTACACAAGAACAATTGTAATAAAATTCTATGCCTTAATATAGAACTCATTTATTGTTTTTTTAAGTGTTTCTAAACTTTTAGGGGCACCTGGATGGTGCACTTGGTTAAGCATCTCACTCTTGGTTTCAGCTAAGGTCATGATCACAGGGTCATGTGATCGAGCCCCACATTGGGCTATGCACTCAGGGCAGAGTCTGCTTAAGTTACTCTCTGTCTGCCCCTCCCCACCATGCACACACACACTCTCTCTCTAAAATAAAAAAAATAAAGCTTCTAAGTGAACATAAAACTTTCTACTGTAGTTATATTGGGAGCATTTATCTTTACCCCATAGTATAAAAATATTGATTGCAATCAATAGTACCTCAGAGTCACTGAAACATGGTAGAAATGAAGTCCTTTTTACATACCTACCCAGTCACAGATCACACTGTGGTCAACGGCTGCTTATCTAACAGAACAATATTATCCATGTTATACCAAAACAGAATAAAATTATCCATCTTATACCCAAACAATAGAGACCATGTAAACCTTTAAATTTCAAAATCAAAGTCACAGTCTCATTTGCATATTTATTAATCATGCAGGACTTAAGAATACTCTCCTACAGAACCCTAATGCAGATGCTTCAAGACGTAGAACTTTACATAGAAGTCACCTGGCTCAATGGTCCACAATGTACTGGAGAGACAACAGTCCCAAATCCCAAAACCAATTAAGCATTTACTGAAACACATGAAGATATATAAAATAGGGGACAACTTCTCAGAAGGTCAGTTGTCATTTTGTGCTAGACTTTCCAATGGTACAACTACATACTATTAGTTCCAAATTAAAGTGAGAGAAGACATGGAAGTTCTTCCAACAGAATATGGTCCTCTGCCTCTGTTAACTTCTTTGCTCTTCAAGGAGTTGATAGAGGCAGAGAGGCAGAAACATTATCAGTATTCCAACCATCTACTCTGGAGGATGCATGAAAGGACCCCTAGCATGATATCCAGAATGTCACTTTTTTCAATAGATCACAGCTTCATCTGACAAATTCTTGAAATTCCCTCAAGTTTCAGTGATGTCCTAAGTACAGTGGAATTTCTTCAGGGCTTTTAATCCCCTGGTTTAATATGTTTTGCCATCTAAAACTTAGCCACCTTTGGTTAGGGTACATGGTTTAGCAAAATATATTCATGTACAACATGTTGTCAAAAAATGTTTAATTCCAGTATTATTCTAGAGTCTTTTACAGGAAATAAGAGGTATCATATATAGATTTTTTTAAGTTTATGAATAAGACCAAAAACTAACAATGTATATACCCATCTTTTGAAGTTTCTCTTATTGTCCTTGAACATTGGACCTCTTGGTATAAATGCAATCTATGGGCTTCCTTCAAGGATTAGAAAACACATATAAATTTGAGGTTTTCCCATTGAACTTCAGCAAAACAGTAATATGAAAATTTTCTAACATGTGCACCCTTCCCTTTACCACATTAAAGGCCCAATGACACACTAAGAGGACCAAGGAATATCTATCTAGACATATGCCTGCAATTAATAATCAACAAGGATTCAGGGTGCCTGGGTGGCTCAGCCATGAGTTTCCACTCAGGTCATGATCTCAGGGTCCTAGGATTGAGCACCATGTTGAGCTCTGTGCTCCCAGGCAGAGTCCGCTTGTCCCTCTCCCTCCCTCTCTGCTTCTCCCCTGGCTAACAAATAAATAAAATCTATAATTAAAAAAAAAGTAATCAGTAATGACTCAACAATGCTCAGGATGGTGTATTTTACAAGAAGGTTTCAAACATCATCAAGTAGAGGCAAACCTAAATAGTAGGTTAGTTCCACCACCAAGTGGGCAAAAAATCCAGGCCAGCCTTGTTTTCTTAGAAACATCTAACAACATGACTTCATCAAGGCTCATTATTCACTACACTGACCTCTTGAGCCAAAATTTTAGTGTTCTTAGATAAATAAGCAACTGTATCAAATCCAACACTATTCACATCCAAAAGATGTTTTCAGCCCTAATCCATTCAAAATGAGGTCATCTTCCATTCACTTGTTTAGTTCCTTCAATCAACAGCCAGTCTGAGAGTATTTTCTGTCTCACAGCAAGGATTTTAAAATAGTATTAAACAGAGTCACCACTGCTGAGCCCCGAGGTCCCTGTCTCAGTTTAACAGATAGTAAGAGGCCTCAGGTTTCCCTAAACATCTTAATAGAGGAAACTATTAGAACAGAGAAGGGGGCAGCATATGATCAATAAAGGAAAAAAAACCAACAAGCCAGGTCTACCGGACAAGGGGACAACAGGGTTGGTACAGAGAGACATGCAAAAGACACCACACATACACACTTTAAAACGTCAAAATGGTCTTCAGAGAAGACTACTGTTGACTGTACACGTTTCAACTGGAGGGCAATGGTAATGGTACATAGGCAGATTTTTTTTCAAGATTTGTTATATCAGATATTCACCACATTTTTAAGTGACTCATTGAATACAGGATGAAGTTTTTTACCTTACAACTCCAAGTAAGGAGCAGACATGTGACATCTGTTGCACATGTTTTTACATGTAACATATTACTATTTTCCAAGTAAATGATGCATATATATATGTTGTTTTTCAAAGTATACATTCTGAATTAAGAGAAATGTGAAGGAAATGCAATTTTTAAAGTCTAATGACTCACCAGGATATTTACAAAATGTATTATTGCTTTAAGTGTAAACATCTTATTTGGAGTTTTTGTTGTTTTATATTCTACCTACATCAGAGTCAAGTATAACTGGCTAGCTTTTGTCTTATCAAGTCTTATTTAGCTAGTTGCTTAATAACTCACTGTGACCTTAGAAGTTTTTGAACATGACAGATTTACTTCCCTGTGTTTTAATTAGCATCTAATGACAAATAAAAGAAATTATAAAACTAAAGTGAACTTTACTTTCTCTAATCTTCACCCAAATATTTAACTTTCCAATTTACATTTTTTACAGGAAGATTCCAAGGAAACCAAACTGCTATTAAATCATATTGCAACCTTCCTGTTCTAACTAATTAAAGCTTGACGCAAATGTTCTTACAGATTCACGTAAGATACAGTCACAGTATTACTTTCAAGACAGTGAAGAACAAAAACTATTATGTACAAAGAAGTTACGGTATTAATGTGAAAATGTGGAAAATGAAGAATCACAGTCAAAAGCCAGATACATCAAAAATTACAGTTTCTATGTAAATCTTAGCTGTCAGGCTGCATTGTCCAAAAAGCATGTTTAATGGCATAAATGGTGCCATCACTGGGTATTTAACAAGAAAAACCTGATGAAGACATACCACAGATGCAGAACATTGTCCAGTTACAGATGGAGAAAACCTGATTTAAAGTTTCTCATTCTTTCAATTTGATTAAATAGATTAAAAATATATTGCACTTAAACTACCATGATATTAAGTATAAATATTAAAGGATTACAAAAATATTAAGGCATTAGTTTCTTCATATGCATAAAACACATACTATCACAATGAGTCTTCCTCATTCTCACTAGCACTGAATCAATTTTATTCACATGTGATTTTATTTTATTCCTTTCAGTCAGAGACAATTTACAAGTATATTCAGCTACTTTCAATGTATAAGCACAAAATGATTCAAATGCTTGCCTACTGGTTTCATTTTCTAAAACACTGTATGAAACAAACAAACAAAAAAAAGCAGCCATATGGGAATTTGTAGCTTACCTGTTCAAAATGCTTAACAATAAAAGAATTGCCTTTTTATCAGTCATGTTGAAAAAATGTTTCAACATTTTTCAACTCAATAAATTCTAAGTTTCTGAATCAATAGATGTTGTATTTGAGAAATCAAAGTCAATTAATTTAACAAATGGAAAACATTACATAATGACTGGGAAAACATGAATTTTTATGTGGACATTAACTATTTTTAACTACTATTAACTAAAGTCATTTAAAAATTATTTTGTTTTCACTCTTTTATTTTTCCACGTTTACATAAACCATCATATGACAAGAGGCATCATGAGACTTTTTTATAGCATAAGCTTACTTGGGTTTGTACAATTATAACCCAGAAAGCATAAAACACTTTTTTAAAACAGTCTTTAGCCACAAAATTAAATATATTAAAAGAATAGATGAAGGATGGCGGTAGAAAATAAATGCAATCTCTTATTTTAAAATTCCATGGGGTTTTTTTCTATGAAAATTTTAGAATACTGCTTCTTTTGCCAAGATAGGGTCTGTCAGCATATTAAGTTTTGGTTGGGACTGTAGGTCATATGTAAATCTAGATAAAATATGTTACCACTGGCATCTGTTAGTACTTAAATGGTTTGGGTACATCTGAGGAAGCAGAGGCAGCTTGGTGGGAGGGGTGGGCTCAACCAGCTTGTGTGTCCAAAGTAAAAAACTTCTTTGTTAAGTCGCTGTTTATAAACTTATCCTGTAACTTCATTGTCTTCTTGAGCTTATTAATCACGCTACTCTCTAGAAAAGTTTGTTTTAAATTTCACTCACAGAGGCCTATAAGGGTTAAAATAACAAAGAACAATGGCCAGATCCAACTCTTTACCTCAGAGAAAGTAGTAAAATGCTGTTTTGAATCCCCATAGTAATTGGTTTGGAAAGCAAGAGGGGACCAATTTTGTGACTTCTGGCAACCAGTAGAGCTTAAAGCCTGGAGTTTTAAAGGTCAGCCAATGTGGCTGGGATAGAGCCCTGAGGGCATTGAGCTGTTCTTAAGGAGAAGGCAAACCAACAATCCGTGGATAGACCGCTTATAAATAGCAATGTGAAGAGCACCTGGAGTACACAGTAGGGAGGTTATGTGCTCATCTCAGAGCACTTCCCAGAGAGGCAGTGTTCAGTGACAGACCCCTCCAGAAACAAAGGAACTAGCAGGCACCATCTCCCTCTCCCATTCCTCAGCACAAGCATAGGGCCACCTGCAGGAACTAGCACAGCATCTACACCTAACTTGCTTACACCAAGCCCTAACTCCCCTGTGCTCCAGTGGAACTACTCTTCCCAGTCTTACTTGCCTCAATCCCAGCACAGTGGGCCCCCTCCCCCAGAAGGCCAGCCTAATCCCTGCTCAGACCGCATCTCCCAAATCAGTGAGGTTCCAGCACTGGTGGTGACAGGTCTCATCACAAGCAGACCAGAGCACACGTACTTAAAACACACCACATTCAGGCCAGGGACCAAACCCTACCCATAGCAGACAAAGAGAGCCTCTGCAGACAACTGGAATGGAGGATAAAGCAGCCAGGACAAAACAGCCAAGTGCACATAGCATACATTGGAGACACTCCTAGAAACACCAAGCCCTGGGGAACAGGAAACACTGAACAGAAGGGCACTACAGGACTTCTTCTTCCTAAGGTCATTATCCTCAAGAACAGGAGATGTAGCTGATTTTCCTAAAATAGAGAAACAGGCAAAGAGACTTAGACAAAATGAGAAGACAGAAATATTTATTCCAAATGAAAGAACAAAGTAAGGCCATGGCCAGAGATCCAAGTGAAACAGATATGTCACACGTCTGATGAAGTATTTAAAGCAAGGATCGTAAGGATTCTCACTAGACTTGAGAAAAACAGTGGAAAACATAAGTGAGACCCTTAAAGAGATAAGGAATAACATAGCAGAGATAAAGGACTCAATACATGAAAGAACAAATTAATGAACTAGAAGACAGAGAAATGGAAAGTAATCAAGCTGAACAAAATAGAATGAAAAGAATTATACAACATGAGAATAGACTTATGGAACTCAGTGACTCCATTAACCATAGTAACATCTGTATTACCATAGTCCAAGAAGAAAAGGAGACTAGGGGGCAGAATAATTATTTGAAGAAATAATAGCTGAAAACTTCCTTAATCTGGGGAAGGTAACAGATATCCAAATGCAGGACGTACAGATAACTGCCAACAAAATCAACAAAAGCAGATCCACACCAAGACATATTGTAATTAAATTGGCACAATGTAATGATAAAGAAAATATTTAAAAGCAGCAAGACAAAAGACAGTAACATACAAGGGAAAAGCCATAAGGCTACCACGGAATTTTTCAGCAGAAACTTTCCAAGCCAGAAGGGAGTAGCATGATATATTCAAAATGCAGAACGGGAAAAATCTGCACCCAAGAATACTCTATCCAGCAAGGCTATCATTCAGAAGAAAAATAAAGAGTTTCTCAGACAAAACACAATTAAATTAGCTCATGATCACTAAACCATTCCTGTAAGAAATATTAAAGGGAACTCTTTGAACGGAAGGAGAAACCAGAAGTAACAGTGTGAAGGTAGGAAACACAAAAGCAGTAAAAATGAGTATTTCTGTAAAAAAACTCAGACAAGAAATTCACAAAATAAAAGGATGTAAAATATGACAACGTGTACCTAAAACATGGGGAGGAAAGGAGTAAAGAATGGTTTCAAACTTAAGCAACCACCAACTTAACATGGACTGCTATATGCAGGACAGATTATATACAAATCTAATGGTAACCATATATCAAAAACTACTAATAAATATGCAAAGAATATAGAGAAAGAAATCCAAATAGATCATTAAAGAAAATAAACATACCATGAAAGAAAGACAAGGAAGAATCAGAGAAAATCCTTAAGAACAACCACAAAACACAAGTAATAAAATGGAAATGAATACATATCAATAATTACTTTGAGTGTAAATGGACTAAATGCTCCAATCAAAAGACACAAAGATGGATTAAAATAACAAGACCCATGGATATGCTACCTACAAGAGACTCACTTTAGACCTAAAATGATACAACACTGTATCAGACAGAAGAGACTTTAAAATGAAGACTATTACAACAGACAGAGAAGGATACCATCTAACAATAAAGGAAACAATCCAACAAGAGGATCTAACAATTGTAAATATTTATGCACCCAACAAAGGAGCACCCAAATAATAAAACAGTTAATAATAACAAACATAAAGGAACAAATCAATAATAATACAATAATACTAGGGGACTTTAACACCTCATTGACATCCATGGACAGGTCATCCAAACAGAAAACCAACAAGTAAACAATGGCTTTGAATGACACACTGAACAGATGGATTTAATAGATATATTCAGAACACTGCATCCTAAAACAGAATACACATTCAAGTGCACATGGAACATTTTCCAGACTAGATCACATATTAGGCCACAAAACAAGCCTCCACAAATTCAAGATGATTGAAGTCACACCATGTGTCTTTTCTGAACACAACACTAGGAAACTAGAAGTTAACCACAAGAAAAAAATCTGGAAAGACCACCAATACATGAAGGTTAAATAATAAGCTACTAAACAATGAATGGGTCAACCAGGAAATAAAAGAAGAAATTAAAAAGAACATGGCAACAAATGAAAATGAAAACACAATGGTCCAAAACCTTGGGGATGCAGGAGAAACAGTTCTAAGAGAGAAGTATATAGCATTACAGGCCTACCTCAAGAAGCAAGAACAATCTCAAAACGCCTAACCTTCCACCTAAAGAACCTAGGAGAAACAGAACAAACAAAACCTAAAACCAGCAAAGGAAGGAAATAATAAAGTTTAGAGCAAAAATAAATGATATAGAAACTTAAAAAAAAAAAAAACAGATCAATAAAGCCAGGAGCTGTTTCTTAGAAAAAAAATCAACAAAATTGGTAATTCTCTAGCCAGACTTATCAAAAAAAAAAAAAAAAGACGACTCAAATAATGTCACAAATGAGCAGAAAAATAATACCACAGAAATATGAACAATTACAGGAGAATATTATGAAAATCTATATGCCAACAAATTGGACAACCAGGAAGAAATGGATAAATTCCTAGAAACATATAAACTACCAAAACTGAAAAAGAAAGAAATAGCAAATTTGAACAGACTGATAACCAGCAAAGAAATTCAGTCAGTACTGAAAAAACTCCCAAGAAACAAAAGTCCAAGATCAGATGGCTTCACAGACAAATTCTACCAAACATTTAAAGAAGATTTAATACCTATTCTTCTCAAACTATTCAAATAGAAAAGGAAGGAAAACTTTTTAATTCAGTCTATGAGGCCAGCATTATCTTGATACCAAACCAGATAAAGAAACCACTAAAAAAAGAAGTATGGGGGGGGGAAAGATGGCGGAGGAGTAGGGGACCCTATTTTAACTGGTCCCCGGAATTGAGCTGGATATCTACCAGACCACTCTGAGCACCCACGAAACCAGCCTGAGATGTAAGAAGACCTGGATCTCTACAAACAGAATATCGCAGGCAGTTGGTTTTGAGGTACGAAGCGGAGAGCCGTGATTCTGCGGGCAGATATTGGAGGATAAACGGCAGCGGGAGGGTGCCTGGCCGTGGGGATCCTACACCGTGGGTGAGTGACAGCCTCGCACGCTGCAGACGGGGCACAGACTCGCAGACCGGTAGCGTCGGGAAAGGACTTTCGGGCAGCCCCCGGGGTGGAAAACCAGACCGGCGGGGTCACGCGCACGCGAACCGCAGCCCCCCAGACAGAAACCAGAGCGACGGTCGCGCGCACCCGAACTGCAGCCTCCGAGACGGAAACCCGGTGCGCCGTGTCCCACCGGTGAACTGCAACCCCCACGGTGGGAACCCCGAGCGGCGGAGTCTTGTCCGCGCGAACTGGGAGCGGCTGGTGGTTTTAGAAGCACAAAGGGCAGAGACGTGCCCCGACCTGGAGGCAGGACGGGGAGCGCTGCGGAGGGGCACACAACCCAGGACGCTGCAGTTTATAGCAGCACGGACAGAAACAGAGACAGTGTGGCCTGGAGGGCTCACTGAAGAACAGACTGAGGTCTCTCTGCTCTGAGGCAGAGGGTTGGAAACCGTCTCTTCTGCTCTGACTCGCAGAAGAGATGCGGAAAGCCGCCAGGGAAAGGCGCCAGAGAACAAAAGCCCCAAAGACTGATTCCCACTGAGCCCATCCCCCGCCACAGGGGCGCAGGGCAACTCCGCCCAAACAGAGTTCCCTGAGTAACAGTGCGGCAGGCCCCTCCTGCAGAAGACAGGCTGGGAAAACAAGAGGCCAGCAACCCTAAGGTCCCAAGAAAACAGGTGCATCTTGCTTGGGTTCTGGTCAATAATTTGGACTCTATACATTCCCTCAAACACCCATCAACAGAATGACTAGGAGGAGGAGCCCCCAAAACAGAAAAGACTCAGAGATTATGACTTATGCTGCAGATTTACAAACGGATGCAGATATAACCAAGATGTCAGAGATGGAATTCAGGCTAGCAATTGTGAAGACAATGGCTAGAATTGAGAAGTCAATTAATGGCAACATAGAGTCTCTAAGGGCAGAAATAAAAGGTGAATTGGCAGAACTTAAAAATGCTATCAATGAGGGGCGCCTGGGTGGCTCAGTTGGTTAAGCGACTGCCTTCGGCTCAGGTCATGATCCTGGAGTCCCGGGATCGAGTCCCGCATCGGGCTCCCTGCTCGGCAGGGAGTCTGCTTCTCCCTCTGACCCTCCTCCCTTTCATGCTCTCTGTCTCTCATTCTCTCTCTCGCAAATAAATAAAATCTTAAAAAAAAAAAAAAAAAAAAACTTTAAAAAAAAAAAAAAAAAAATGCTATCAATGAGATCCAATCCAATCTAGATAATCTAACAGCTAGGGTAACTGAGACAGAAGAGAGAATAAGCGATCTGGAAGACAGTATAATAGATAAAAAGGGAAAAGAGGCGGCCAGGGAAAAACAACTCAGAATCCATGAAAATACAATCAGAGAAATAAGTGACACCATGAGGCGTTCCAATGTCAGAATAATTGGAATCCCGGAGGGAGTGTAGAAAGAGAGAGGGCTAGAAGATGTATTTGAGCAAATCGTAGCTGAGAACTTCCCTAATCTGGGGAATGAAACAAACATTCGAGTCCTAGAGGCAGAGAGGAACCGTCCTAAGATCAAGGAAAACAGGCCAACACCCTGGCATGTAATAGTAAAACTTGCAAATCTTAGAACCAAGGAAACCTTATCTTAAGGGCAGTCAGGGGGAAGAGATTCCTTACGTACAGAGGGAGGAACATCAGAATAACGTCAGACCTATCCACAGAGACCTGGCAAGCCAGAAAGGCCTGGCAAGACATATTCAGGGTACTAACTGAGAAGAACATGCAGCCAAGAATACTTTATCCGGCAAGGCTTTCATTTAGAATGGATGCAGAGATGCAGAGCTTCCACGACCAGCAGAAGTTGAAAGAATATGTGACCACTAAGCCGGCCCTGCAAGAAATATTAAGGGGGGTTCTATAAAAGGAGAAAGACCCCAAGAGTGATCTACAACAGAAATTTACAGGGACAATCTATAAAAACAACATCTTCACAGGCAACATGATGACAATTAATTCATATCTTTCAATAATCACTCTCAACGTGAATGGCCTAAACGCTCCCATAAAATGGCACAGGGTTGCAGATTGGATAAAAAGACAGGACCCATCCATATGCTGCCTACAAGAGACTCATTTTGAACCTAAAGATACATCCAGACTGAAAGTGAAGGGATGGAGATCTATCTTCCATGCCAGCGGACCTCAAAAGAAAGCTGGGGTAGCAATTCTTATATCAGACAAATTAGATTTTAAACTAAAGTCTGTAATTAGAGACACAGAAGGACACTATATCATTCTTAAAGGGTCTATCCAACAAGAAGATCTAACAATTGTAAATACCTATGCCCCCAACATGGGAGCAGTCATATACATAAGCCAACTGTTAACCAAAATAAAGAGTCATATTGATAACAATACGTTAATTGTAGGAGACCTCAATACTCCACTCTCAGCAATGGACAGATCATCTAAGCAGAAAATCAACAAGGAAACAAGAGCTTTGAATGATACATTGGACCAGATGGACCTCATAGATATTTACAGAACATTCCACCCTAAAACAACAGAATACTCATTCTTCTCGAGCGCACATGGAACTTTCTCCAGAATAGACCATATACTGGGTCACAAGTCAGGTCTCAACTGATACCAAAAGATTGAGATTATTCCCTGCATATTCTCAGACCACAATGCTCTAAAACTGGAACTCAATCACAAGAAAAAATTTGGCAGAAATTCAAACACTTGGAAGCTAAAGACCACTCTGCTCAAGAATGTTTGGGTCAACCAGGAAATCAAAGAACTTAAACAATTCATGGAAATCAATGAGAATGAAAACACATCGGTCCAAAACCTATGGGATACTGCAAAGGCGGTCCTAAGGGGGAAATACATAGCCATCCAAGCCTCACTCAAAAAAACAGAAAAATCCCGAATTCACCAACTAACTCTACACCTTAAAGAACTAGAGAAAAAGCAACAAATGATGCCTAAGCCACGCATTAGAAGAGAAATAATTAAAATTAGAGCAGAAATCAATTAATTAGAAACCAGAAACACAGTAGATCAGATCAATGAAACTAGAAGTTGGTTCTATGAAAGAATTAATAAGATTGATAAATCACTGGCCAGACTTATCCAAAAGAAGAGAGAAAGGACCCAAATTAATAAAATTATGAATGAAAGGGGAGAGATCACCACTAACACCAAGGAAATAGAAACAATTATTAGAAATTATTATCAACTATATGCCAATAAACTGAGCAATCTGGATGAAATGGAGGCCTTCCTGGAAACCTATAAGCTGCCAAGACTGAAACAGGAAGAAATTGACAACCTGAATAGGCCAATAACCAGTAACGAGATTGAAGCAGTAATCAAAAACCTCCCAAAAAACAAGAGTCCAGGGCCTGATGGATTCCCTGGGGAATTCTACCAAACATTCAAAGAAGAAATAATACCTATTCTACTGAAGCTGTTTCAAAAAATAGAAACAGAAGGAAAACTTCCAAACTCATTCTATGAGGCCAGCATTACCTTAATCCCCAAACCAGGCAAAGACCCCATCAAAAAGGAGAATTTCAGACCGATATCCCTGATGAATATGGATTCCAAAATCCTCAACAAAATCCTAGTTAATAGGATCCAACAATACATTAAAAGGATCATCCACCACAACCAAGTGGGATTTATCCCCGGGATGCAAGGGTGGTTCAACATTCGCAAATCAATCAGTGTGATAGAACACATTAATAAGAGGAGGGAGAAGAACCATATGGTCCTCTCAATTGATGCAGAAAAAGCATTTGACAAAATACAACACCCTTTCCTGATTAAAACTCTCCAGAGTATAGGGATAGAGGGAACATTCCTCAAGCTCATAAAATCCATCTATGAAAAACCCACAGCGAATATCATCCTCAATGGGGAAAAGCTGAGAGCCTTTCCCTTAAAATCAGGAACACGTCAAGGGTGCCCACTCTCACCACTGTTGTTCAACATAGTACTACAAGTCCTAGCAACAGCAATCAGACAGCAAAAAGAAATAAAAGGTATTCAAATTGGCAAAGAAGAAGTCAAACTCTCTCTTTTCGCAGACGACATGATACTTTATGTGGAAAACCCAAAAGACTCCACCCCCAAATTACTAGAACTCATCCAGCAATTCAGTAATGTGGCAGGATACAAAATCAATGCACAGAAATCAGTTGCTTTCTTATACACTAACAACGCAACTGTAGAAAGAGAAATTAAAGAAACGATTCCATTTACAATAGCACCAAAAACTATAAGATACCTCGGAATAAACCTAACCAAAGAGGCAAAGGATCTATACTCTAGGAACTACAAAACACTCATGAAAGAAATTGAAGAAGACACAAAAAGATGGAAAAATATTCTATGCTCATGGATCGGAAGAATAAACATTGTTAAAATGTCTATGCTACCCAGAGCAATCTATACCTTCAATGCCATCCCGATCAAAATTCCAATGACATTTTTCAAAGTGCTGGAACAAACAATCCTAAAATTTGTATGGAATCAGAAAAGACCCCGAATCGCAAGGAGATGTTGAAAAAGAAAAACAAAGCTGGGGGCATCACATTGCCCGATTTCAAGCTATATTACAAAGCAGTGATCACCAAGACAGCATGGTACTGGCACAGAAACAGACATACAGACCAATGGAACAGAATAGAGAACCCAGATATGGACCCTCAACTCTATGGTCAAATAATCTTTGACAAAGCAGGAAAACACATGCAATGGAAAAAAGACAGTCTCTTCAATAAATGGTGCTGGGAAAACTGGACAGCCACATGCAGAAGAATGAAACTCGACCATTCTCTAACACCATTCACAAAGATAAACTCAAAGTGGATGAAAGACCTCAATGTGAGACAGGAATCCATCAAAATCCTAGAAGAGAACATAGGCAGGAACCTCTTTGACATCGCCCACAGCAACTTCTTTCAAGATACATCTCCAAAAGCTAGTGAAACAAAAGCAAAAATGAACTTTTGGGACTTCATCAAGATAAAAAGCTTCTGCACAGCAAAGGAAACAGTCAACAAAACAAAGAGGCAACCCACAGAATGGGACAAGATATTTGCAAATGACACTACAGATAAAGGGCTGGTATCCAAGATCTATAAAGAACTTCTCAAACTCAACACCCAAAAAACAAATAATCAAGTCAAAAAGTGGGCAGAAGATAGGAAAAGACATTTCTCTGAAGAAGACATACAAATGGCTAACAGACACATGAAAAAATGTTCATCATCATTAGCCATCAGGGAAATGCAAATCAAAACCACATTGAGATACCACCTTACACCAGTTAGAATGGCAAAAATGGACAGGGAAAGAAACAACAAATGTTGGAGAGGTTGTGGAGAAAGGGGAACCCTCTTACGCTGTTGGTGGGAATGCAAGTTGGTACAGCCACTTTGGAAAACAGTGTGGAGGTTCCTCAAAAATTTAAAAATAGAGCTACCCTATGACCCAGCAATTGCACTACTGGGTATTTACCCCAAAGACACAGATGTAGTGAAAAGAAGGGCCATAGGCGCCCCAATGTTCATAGCGGCAATGTCCGCAATAGCCAACCTGTGGAAAGAGCCGAGATGCCCTTCAACAGATGAATGGATAAAGAAGATGTGGTCCATATATACAATGGGATATTACTCAGCCATCAGAAAGGATGAATACCCAACTTTTACAACAACGTGGATGGGACTGGAGGAGATTATGCTAAGTGAAATAAGTCAAGCAGAGAAAGTCAATTATCATATGGTTTCACTTATTTGTGGAACATAAGGAATAACATGGAGGACATTAGGAGAAGGAAGGGAAAAATGGGGGGGTGGGAATTGGAGGGAGAGATGAACCATGAGAGACTGTGGACCTGAGAAACAAACAGGGTTTTAGAGGGGAGGGGGGAGGGGGGATTGGTTAGCCCGGTGATGGGTATTAAGGAGGGCACGTACTGCATGGAGCACTGGGTGTTATACGAAAACAATGGATCGTGGATCACTACATCAAAAACTAATGATGTATTGTATGGTGACTAACATAACATAATAAAATTAAAAAAAAAAAAAAAAAGAAGTATAGGCCAACATCCCTGATGAACATAGAAACAAAAATTCTCAGCAAAATGCTAGCAAAGAATCCAGCAATACATTAAAAAATTATTCGCCATGATCAAGTGGTATTTATTCCTGTGTTGCAAAGGTGGTTTCATAATCACAGATCAATTAATGTGATACATCACATCAATAGGAGAAAGGATTAGAACCCTATAATCATTTCAATAGATGCTGAAAAAGCATTTGACAAACTACAACATCCATTTATAATAAAAACCCTAAAAAAATAGGCTTAGAGGGAACATACCTCAACATAATAAAGCCATTTATGAAAAACCCACAGCCAATATCATTTTTTTTTAAGATTTATTTATTTAGGGGCACCTGGGTGGCTCAGTCGTTAAGCGTCTGCCTTCGGCTCAGGTCACGATCCCAGAGTCCTGGGATCGAGCCCCGCATGGGGCTCCTTGCTCAGCGGGAAGCCTGCTTCTCCTTCTCCCACTCCCCCTGCTTGTGTTCCCTCTCTCTGTGTGCCTCTCTCTGTAAAACAGATAAATAAAATCTTTAAAAAGAAAATATTTATTTATTTATTTGACACAAAGAGAGACAGAGAGAGCACAAGCAGGGGGAGCAGCAGAGGGAGAAAGAGAAGCAGGCTCTCTGCTGAGCAGGGAGCCCGATGCGAGGCTCAATCCCAGGACCTCAAGATCATGACCTGAGCCGAAGGCAGATGCTTAACCAACTGAGCCACCCAGGCGCCCTGCCAATATAATCCTTAGTGGTGAAAAACTGAGTTTTCCCCTAACATTGGGAATAAGACAGGGATGTCCACTCTCACCACTTTTATTCCACATAGTACCGGAAGTCTTAACCACAGCAACCAGACAAAAAAAAAAGAAATAAAAGGAATCCAAATTGGTAAGGAAGAAGTAAAACTTTCACTATTTGCAGATGACATGGTACCATATATACAGAAAACCCTAAAAACTCCACAAAAAAACTGCCAGAACTGATAAATGCATTCAGTAAAATTACAGGATACAAAAGCAATGTGCAAAACTCTGCTGCATTTCTATACACCAATAATGAAGCAGCACAAAGAGAATTTTTTTAAAGGCAATTTATAATTCCACCCCAAATAATAAGATATCTAGGAATAAACCTAACCAAAGAGGGGAAAGATCTGTACTCTGAAAACTGTAAAACACTGATAATAGAAATTCAAGATGACACAAACAAATGGAATGGCATTCCATGTTCATGGGTTGGAAGAGCAAATACTGTTAAAATGTCTACGTTACCCAAGGCAATCTACATATTTAATGCAATCCCTATCAAAATACCAACAGCAGTTTTCACAGAGCTGGAACAAACAATCCTAAAATGTGTATGGAACCACAAAAGACCCCAAATAGCCAAAGCAATCTTGAAAAAGAAAAGCAAAGATGGAAGGATCACAATTCCAACTTCAAGTTGTAGTCATCAAAGCCGTATGGTAGTGGCACAAAAAAGAGACACATACAGCAACAGAACAGAAAACCCAGAAATAAACCCATGATTACATGGTCAATTAATCTTCAACAAAGCAGGAAAGAATATCCAATGAGGAAAAGACAGTCTCTTCAACAAATCATGTTGGGAAAACTGGACAGCAACATGCAAAAGAATGAAACCTGACCACTTTCTTACACCATACACAAAAATAAATTCAAAATGGATCACAGACATAAATGTGAGACCTGAAACCATAAAAATCCTAGAAGAAAACACAGGCACTAACCTCTTTGACACTGGCTGTAGCAACATTTTTCTGAGAATATTCTCCTGAGGCAGGGGAAACAAAAGCAAAAATAAACTATTGGGACTTAAGATAAAAAGCTTCTGCACAGCAAAGAAAAAATTCAACCAAATTAAAAGTCAACCTAAAGAATGGAAGAAGATATTTTCAAATGACATATCTGATAAAGAGTTAGTATGCAATATATATAAAGAACTTATAATAAATAAATAACCCAATTAAAAAATGGGCAAAAGACATGAACATACAGTTCTCCAAAAGAGACATCCAGATAGCCAGCCAATAGACACATGAAAAGATGTTCAATATCGCTCATCATTAGGAAAATGCAAATCAAAGCCACAATGAGGTATCATCTCACATCTGTCAGAATGGCTAAAATCAACAACACAAGAAACAACAAGTTTTGGCGAGGATATGGAGAAAGGGGAACCCCTCTTGCCCTGTTGGTGGGAATGCAAACTGGTGCAGCCACACTGGAAAACAGTATGGAGGTTCTTAAAAAGTTAAAAATCAAACTACCCTATAATTCAACAATGGCACTACTGGGTATTTATGCAAAGAGTCCAAAAACATTAATCCAAAAAGATACATGCACACCTATGTTTACAGCAGTATTACCTACAATAGGCAAACTATGGAAAAAGCCCAAGTGTCCATCCATTGATGAATGCATAAAGATGTAGTATATATACAATAGAATGTTACTTAGCTTTAAAAAGAATGAAATCTTGCCATTTGCAAGGACGTGGATGGAGCTAGACAGTATAATGCCAATTGAAATAAGACAAAGAAAGACAAATACCATATGATTTCACTCATATGTGGAATTTAAGAACCAAAACAAATGAACAAAGGCAAAAAGTTTGAGATAAACCAAGAAACAGACTTTTAATTATAGAGAACCATGGTTACTAGCAGGGAGGGGGATGGAGGGATAGGTGAAATAAGTGATAAGGATTAAGGAGCCCACTTGTAATGAGCACCAGATGATATACGGAAGTGTTGAATCCCTCTATTGTACACCTGAAACTAATATTACACTGTAAGTTAAGTGGAATTTGAAACTTAAAAAAAAAAAAATGCTTTGTTTTACCTCATAGTTAATTTGCGATTAACTGTACCTTTTCCAATGCAGACAACTGTGTGAATATAAGACTACTTTATATACACATTTCCTATTATCAAATACTTCACTATAGATGGAAATCCATATAAATATACTGATGCTAAAATAAATTCAGCTTCAAAATAAGACTTATCTAAAAACACAAAAAGAGGGGCACCTGGGTGGCTCAGATGGTTAAGCATCTGCCTTCGGCTCAGGTCATGATCCCGGGGTCCTGGGATTGGGTCCCACATCAGGCTCCCTGCTCCTTGGGGAGCCTGCTTCTCCTTCTGCCTCTCTCGCTCTCTCTCTGTCTCTCATAAATAAATAAATAAAATCTTTAAAAAAATAAAAATAAGGGGCGCCTGGGTGGCTCAGTTGTTAAGCATCTGCCTTCAGCTCAGGTCATGATCTCAGGGTTCTGGGATCGAGCCCCACATCGGGCTCCCCGCTCCACGGGAAGCCTGCTTCTCCCTCTGCCACTCCCACTGCTTGTGTTCCCTCTCTCGCTGTGTCTCTGTCAAATACATACATAAAAAAAAAATCTTTAAAAAAATAAAATAAAATAAAAAAATAAAAATAAAATAAAATAAAAAATAAAAACACGAAAAGAGAAGTCAGATTTTGACACTTGCTAGATACCACAATTTGGGGACTTTAGTCAAAAGCGTGCCTAAAGTTAGTTACATCAAAATTCCGATACTAAACAAAAGATATGGACTTGAACGAACATTAAGATTCATCAAACATACATGCCGTTCCAGTGACAAGTAAATTTGCGAGAACAAAAGGCACACGCAAGACATTTATCAAGGAAATGCTTTGTAGAGTCTTAAAATATCGAAATAAGAAAATACTTTCATGAGAATAAAATTTGTTGACCAGCACTACTTGGCATTCAAGTGAAAAAGCAACTCAGAAAGGACCACTTACAGAATACGAAGCACTCAGATCACAGGATGAAAAAAAGCTTTATCCTGCCTGGTAAAGGAAAAACTGCTATGGCTGGATAAGCCTTCAACTACCAGAATTAACAAAGAAGAAAACTAAACAGTAACCAACCCATCATTCTGAATCTATGATTTTGAGTTTTAATTGTTGCTCATTCTCTGGGCATGTCCAGAAATCTGCAAGGTCAGTATTATGTTTCTCCCACACTCTCTAGAAGATTATACCATGTGTTTAGCACAGCACCGTAAGAGAATACATCCCGTCACAACTGTGTGCTCACTCTTCAGCAGGCCAGATGGAGAGAGAGTTTTAAGCCAAAAGAATCAGAGTTGGGTAGGCTGAACTTCACCAACCATTGGCTGTACTGACTAGAAGAGCACTAATGAGTCTAGCACCCAGTACAGCAGTCAGCTTGAGTAGCTTATGACTCAGAGGTGCCAAGCGGCCATGTCCCAGAGTGAAGTCAGGCTTCAAGACAAGAGAGACCTGGGTTTAAATTGTGCATCTTGCTCTTACTGTAGGACCAAGAGAAAAGTAATGAATCTAAACCACAGTTTACCCATCTTCAAAATGAGAGTTGTATTATGTCTGTTACAACATTATAGTAAAAAGATGAGGGTAACCTATTTAAAACAACTGGCATATCAGGGAAATTCAAATCAAAACCAGATTGAGATATCACCTTATACCAGTTAGAATGGCAAAAATGGACAGGGCAAGAAACAACAAATGTTGGAGAGGTTGTGGAGAAAGGGGAACCCTCTTACACTGTTGATGGGAATGCAAGTTGGTACAGCCACTTTGGAAAACAGTGTGGAGGTGCCTCAAAAAATTAAAAATAGAGCTACCCTATGACCCAGCAATTGCACTCCTGGGTATTTACCCCAAAGACACAGATGTAGTGAAAAGAAGGGCCATAGGCACCCCAATGTTCATAGCAGCAATGTCCACAATAGCCAAACTGTGGAAAGAGCCGAGATGCCCTTCAACAGATGAATGGATAAAGAAGATGTGGTCCATATATACAATGGGATATTACTCAGCCATCAGAAAGGATGAATACCCAACTTTTACAACAACATGGATGGGACTGGAGGAGATTATGCTAAGTGAAATAAATCAAGCAGAGAAAGTCAATTATCATATGGTTTCACTTATTTGTGGAACATAAGGAATAGCATGGAGGACATTAGGACAAGGAAGGGAAAAATGAAGGGGGGGGAGAATCGGAGGGGGAGATGAACATGAGAGACTATGGACTCTGAGAAACAAACTGAGGGTTCTAGAGGGGAGGGGGTGGAGGGATGGGCTAGCCTGGTGATGGGTATTAGCATGGAGCACTGGGTGTTATACGAAAACAATGGATCATGGAACACTACATCAAAAACTAATGATGTATTGTATGGTGACTAACATAAAATAATAAAATTAAAACAAAAATAATTGTCTGAAGAAAACTAAAAAAAAAAAAAATTTTTTTAAATAAATAAAACAACTGGCATGAATGCCATGTGCTCCCAATCCTGGTTTTAAACTTTGACAAAAGTATATATACCCAATTTTAGATCATCTTTGAGAAAAAAGTTTATGTAGTATAAGAATAGGTACATTGGGTCACAATATGTGTCTCTTAGGAGCAGGTAAAGTGGTGTCGTGGGAGGAAAGAGCCACCTCTCCCCGTAATTTAAATTTTTTTCAACTCTAAGGAAAAAAATGTAGCTGTACCCTACAACATACAACTACATTCCATTAAACTCAATGTTAGATACTACAAAAAATAAAAACAAAAGAAAGAGCAAGACAACATCCTCTCAAGTTCACTGAATCAGTCTAAAAGAGGTTCACACCAAGTTATGGGCAACGTTGAAATCCAAATAGAAAATTTAATAATTGTTTTCATATATAAATTTGGTGGTAAAATCAGACCTGAACTTGGACTAGAGGTTCTACAGTCTTTATTCCTGTACTGAATGTAAACATTCATGCATTATAATTTTCATTATGTTGCAAGGTCCTTAATCCCACTGGTGATGTGACTTAATATGTCATGTACTGCATTAACTTCTGAAAATATAAATATTCCAAATTTCAAAACATATATAGGTCAAGGATTTCAGAGAAGGCAATCTAAACAATCTCTGCTTAAGGAAAAAAAGAGGTAATAGCTGTAAAAAGAGGTAACTACCAAAGACAGAAACTTGTAGTTAAGAATTTATTTTCTATCCTTCTTAAATCAGTAATTGCTTAGAACCCTTGATGATCCAATAATATGGACACGGTGACATGACCTACATCATTAAGTTCTTGGAGAAGCACGAGATGATACATATAACACAATGTCTGACACAAAGTAAGTACCCAATAAATACTGTGTTACAGTAGTGCCTAGAAAAATACTTTGAACATTTACTAGGAACAGGCAAACTGGTAAATACCTAGCTCAGACAATCTGCTATATATATTTTATTTTGTAATTTAATTTTTAAAAAATCCAAGGGTGTTCATTTGCCTATGCCTAGTGTTTCTCCTATCAGGCCTCAGAAATAGCATTAGTGCACATCACAGAGGCAGGTAGCAATCCCAGGTAAGCAAACAAGCATTTGGAGCTGATAAAGCACAGTAAGAGTCCTTAATGCAATAAAAATATTATCTAAAAAGAAAGGAGCTGTGAAATACTGAAGAGCAGCCTAGAGGAATGTTTCCAAAATTTAACGTACAAACTCATCAGCCAGAGTTTTGCCTAAAACGCATATTCTGATTTAATGTGGTGGGGCCACACATGCTGCATTCAGGTTCTCAGGTAATCACCATGCTGTTTATCTAGCGGCCCACATTGAGAGTGGGAAGGCCCCAGAGGAGTGGCCCTCCAAGTATATGATCAACATCACAATCTCCTGGAAAGTTATTAGAAATGCAAACCCTAGAGCATAAGGAAATTTTTGGAGATGACTGATCAGCCATTTATATCCAGTCAGATTACTTTCCCTGATAACAAAAGAATACTTTTTAAATGCTTAAAAATAAAAATAGCACACTAAAACATGTTACAGAAGAAAAACAGTTCCTCTCTGTATACAATTTCCAAAACTATAGTCATTACAAGTACAGTTAAAATGCAGGCTTTTAGTTTATAAGAAGCCTGCTCTGATAAATTGTAGGCAAATATAATGTGCGCAATTCTCAGTAGGAGCCCTTACCAACTACTCACAAAATAGGTCTTGTCCATTGTACCTAGGTAACAAAGGTATGACTGTGTATGGAAACCAGACTAGTTTTCTATTTCCTTCTGCTGAGAACGTAACCAACCACATCATGGTTTAGCCAACTTCTCCACAGTCATGTTTACACAATGCCTGGCTGATGTGTAAATACATGTCAACATTTTGATTTATAGCTATAGATCATCTGTTTACATGCACGGATACACAAATGTATAAATTATGGTACATTAGTGGTTTGCAACACAATATTCTTGAAGGACAAAAACCTTGAGGATAGACTACAAATATACAATGTCATGACCAGAGAAAAGATTTCAGTTTTGTGAATGTGAAGCCAATTGATTATTCAAACTTTGGGGGAAAACCTATTTAACAAATTGATGCATTCAGAGTTCAGACTCAACATTTTCTTCAACTTCCAAGTCTGAATTCCAAGTTCACCTCTCAGTCAAAACCTGAGCACACAGATCTACCCTTCATCTATTTCAAAGGTGTCAGTAACAGATTGTGAAGCCCCATACTTGGTTCAGGATCGACGCTGTAATTTTTGCCAGGACCACAAGTTCTAACAGTGTTTCTGATGTCACATCAATGGGGACGGAGGGAGGGAGGGACCAGTGTTTCTGGCATCTAGTGAATATAGGCCAGGCACATTGCTCAACAACGTACAATGGACAAAACAGTCTCTGCAACAAAGAATTACCTGGACTAAAATACCGAGGGTGCTGAGGTTCAGAAACCCTAATTGAAATGATGGAGGCTGCAAAAATAGGCAATCAATGTCCCCTGTGCATCATCATTACATTCCTAGTACAGTGTTAAGCACAATGACAAATATTTGTTGATTATTACATAAACTACCTCTGTGTAGCTGTGAGGCCTAAAGATGGAAAACAATGATAAAGGGGTTATTACACATGCAGTATCTAAAGTACAAAACAAAATTGCAATCATTGTCAAGATTGAAAAGGAATTTAACACATCATCTAGTCTTATTTCTATATATGGGGGAAAAAATACCTTCATATGAAAGATGCTATATCATGTACTGATATGGCAGTGTTATGGGGGTGGGGGGGTGGGTAACAAGACCTCTTAGTAAAAATAAGTATCTTAAGTTTATTAAAATCGGTTTTTACTTCTAATAGTGTCAGTGTCCCATACTTTTCATAAATTAAGTATTTCCTTTATAAAAATTAAAACCAATGTGACATAAGTAATAAGTGACATTTCACAAGCAGGAAACACAAAATGTAATTATTTTCAAAAAAAAAAAAACACACAAATCACAGACCTCTGTGGCCTGCAGGCATTTATACTTCTGAGAATTCTGGGATTTAAAATGTCATGAGAAATTCTGAACAGGCTTACATTTTTGAAACACAGGAACTGACAGTCACAAGGCCAAACATACCCTTAATAATCGATTCCGCTGCATACAGATCTCGTTTGTAGGTCACCTAAAGGACAAACAAACCTCATTAGACTTAACAGAGTAGGAAGGAATGTGAGAGCAATAAAATTATGCCCCAAAGGAAATGATTTATTTTGGAGAAACTATAAACACATAGTACTGACAACTTCTTTTCTTTTTTTTTTTTTTTTTTTAAAGATTTTTATTTATTTGAGAGAGAGAGAATGAGAGACAGAGAGCATGAGAGGGAGGAGGGTCAGAGGGAGAAGCAGACTCCGTGCCAAGCAGGGAGCCCGATGCGGGACTTGATCCCGGGACTCCAGGATCATGACCTGAGCCGAAGGCAGTCGCTTAACCGACTGAGCCACCCAGGCGCCCCAGTACTGACAATTTCTAAATTATAACAACATTAGCAAGTTCAGATACATTTTATTTCTGCAAATTGCTGAATACTGGTTTTTGGATCTGTAAATTGAGATATTATGTGGCCGTGGTTATCAAACTCTTATTAATATAAGTATTATTTCATAGATAATGTGGTAGTGTTTAAATAAAAGTACTAGTACTACTGGTTATTACTGTTTAATAGTAAAGTTTTATGTTGTAAGGAAGGAAGAAAAAGTATGTGTAACAAAAATCACTAAATCGCATTCTTAGTTAAAATAAGATAATTCTCAAAGATTAATGCACATCAAGAGGGACTTCCTTCTCAATTGAAGGAAGTAGATATCTTTATGTAGATAAGGTTCACCTTTCAAGTTTTTTATTAATACATGGATCCGACAGGGACTAGAGGATACCTTCATGTACATAAGAACAATCATTATCTTTCGTGAACATCATGCATCCTCCTTCTAATTGTAACCTGCCATAGTCCTAGGGCAGATATTTCCCACAACATATCCTGTGAGCTCAAGTACAGAATATGTCAGGTGTTTGGCAATGCAGAATCAGTTCTTATGTCAGAACTGAAAAACCTAAAAAATAATGCATTGTATTAATAAGTACTGTAAGTTTAGGAGTTGGTTCATCATTAAAGTGCCAAGATGATTATGATGAAAGTGGTCTAAAAACCCACTTTGAAAAGTACTTACCAAGTGAGTACATTTCTGTGCCTATAATTCATATTTTTTTCCCTTCAGACTATCTCATAACTAGACTTATACAAAAACTTTGTTCGGCTCAAGTTGCTCAGGGCACTTCTACCCAAAATTAGATTCCCCTGCTATGCCTTTATCCTGGCTGGTAAACGGCTGGTGCAAAACATCACCCTACAATTGACAATTCAAGTAATACCTAACATGTAAGACAGACAGAAAATTGGGGTGCCTGGGTGGCTCAGTCAGTTAAGCATCTGACTCTTGGTTTTGGCTCAGGTCATGATATCAGGGTCATGAGATCAAGCTGCCCCCTATGCCCCCGTTAGGCTCTGCCCTCAGGGCAGAGTCTGCTTGAGACTCTCTCGATCTCTCTCTCCCTCTGCCCCTCCCCACTCCCGTGCTCTAATAAATAAATCTTTAAAAAAAAAATAGATAGAAAATTGCTTGAGCCTTCAACTAAACTATTGAAGTCACGTATGACATTGTTATATGACTGACAAAACAAGTATATGCCAACCAAAACTAGTACTATAGTTACTGATCCACAGTGAAATTCCAGTATCTGGACAGAAAATAGAAAACAGACATTTAAAGGTCCATGCTATGTATTTCACCAAATTAAACAATATACTGATCTCATTCATTCATTCAAAACATATTTATGAAATAACTACTCTGTTTTGGGTCCTGTTCTAAGTTTTGGGGAGAGAGCAATGAAAAGAATAAGTAAAATTCCTTAACCTGTGGAAACAGTATTTTCGTAGAAAAATTTTCCTGTAAAAATTCCATCAAAGTTTTTCTTCTGTTTGCTCAAAAACCCAAAGTTAACTAGATCACCAAAATCAGGCTTCAATACTTGTAATTCAAATGAGAAAATAGTGTTTTTCTTTAATAATTTTCTGCTGTATCGGGTAAACTCAGAACTGAAATAGGAAGAGGCCTAATTACCGTTATTCATTTTGTATTCCTTCTGGCTTTGAGGAATGAAACTGCATTCAAAATCACAATAGAGCAACTGTGAAAGTAACTTCTACTTTCTTTGCCCAAAGATATCTTAATGATGAATTTTTTTAAGTTAAGGAAAAATTGGTCTCAACTCCTAAAATCCCTTTTCTAGCATTCCTGCAAGACTAAACAGTTTTACATTGCAATCACTCTTGGTTAAGTTACCTATTAGAATCAACTAAAGGTCCTTTCTCCACTATTATGATTAACTGTATAATCAGGAAAGACTACTAAATTTCCTTTTGTCTACTTTTTCTTGTAGGTTGTGGATACCTACGACACACAGATTAAAGCTTTTTTTTATTGTTTACTAATATCTTCCACATAAAGCCTTATTTAATACTTCAACCCACTTCTCACCAAACACGGATCTAAGAAAAATTAAGTACAAAATGTTTCTCACAAACTGGTAAAGTACTGCGTTTAAAAATAGCTTTATTTTTTCCTAATTGAAACAGTTAACGTACTTCAAAGGGAACAGTACTGGAAAATGTTGCAATTCTGAACTGATGAGTTACACTTTTTCTGTCAAACTTTTACAGTAATATGGGTTGCCCTTTCCTTATTTTTCTTAATTTTCAAAAGTTTATTAAATCAGTTTGAAGTTGATTTCCTTCTGTCAGTATGATCTGTAGTTTTCCTTGGACCTTGCACAATACATTATGAAAATTTGTTAACTTAAAAAAAAAATTCAACCCTTTAGTGATGGAAGAGAGCCCTCCATCCTCTGACTCACTTATTTTCACATTGCTCAGTAGAGGCTCAGAAGCCACCTCAAGACCAGTGCTCAGGGCCCCACATTTGCCCCTCACCTAGTTAAGCTCAATTTTTGTCTCTTTTCTTTGTGCTTCTGTGTAATAGTTCATCTGAGTCAAGTGTGCAACTAAAAGAAAATAATATTCAATACAAGAGAAACCTGAAACTCAGAGCCAGACCGAGTTTTCTGACTCTGAGGCCAGGCCTCCCTCAGCTGCCTCAAGGTGGGTTCCACACACTATCACACCTACCTGTGTCACTCTGTATTGACAATATAGTAACAGACTTTTCAGAGCCTCCTTCAGTTGGCCACCATCTTACGTGAATCAGACAACACTTAGTCCCCATTTTTCCTATCTTTTAACTCGTAAGAAAATGAGTATGTAGCTCCAATAATTAGAAGTCAGAAAATATTAAATTTTACAAAATATAGTATGTTTATTAGACACAAATTTAGATTTGGGGATGTATCTGTTTTATTTCCATTTCATCAATTAGGTCTATCTAGAAAATATCTCTTTCCTCTAGACTAGATGAAAATCTCTTAAAAGAAACAATGTTACCACACTCTATTTTTCAGATTTAAAGGAAGGGAGGTTATTTTGTTTTTGTTTTTTTTAAGATTTTATTTATTTGTCAGAGAGAGAGAGCACGCACAAGCAGGGGGAGTGACAGACAGAAGGAGAAGCAGCAGGGAGCCCGATGCAGGACTCGATCCCAAGACTCAAAGGCAGACACTTAACTGACTTAGCCACCCAGGCATCCCTGTTTTTGTTTTTAAACAAAGATGCCATAACACGTGGATCTGAAAAAGAAAAAAAAAAAAAAGTAGTTCCCATCAAAAGGATTCCTGAAAAGTCAGGAATATGGGATGATTTCAAACACTTCAGAAACTCCTCCTAAACAAGTATTTTCAGACAATGAACAGTTTAATTTCTTCAATACCTGGTTATAATCTTTTATGCCTTAAGGATAGTTGTAAATTTAGAAACAAAAAGCCTGTCAATTAGTTCTGTATAGTGTAGAAAGTGAGCAAGTATTTAAGTATATTGGGACAAAAATATGGTACAATTATAAATTAAAGGAATGGAAGTTTTTATGTCCGCTGGGTCAAATTTTGTCAAATAACAGTGTGTCTGGCAAGGTCTGGCAAGTCACTACCCTTCAGGGAAAGCATGAGAGCCAATTCCTATCCCAGAAATCAGTCCTATTCTCTTCCATGATTGGTTAGTCTTTGTCATGAGGAGTGGGGGTTGTCCTCTACCCTGCATGGTGATTTTAAACAATTAATGTTTCCTCCAGGCCCCAAAGGAGCCACTGCATGAGGTATGGCATAACTCTGAACATTTATTTCTTGCTTTACTTCTAAAAAAAAGTATGTAAAATATAAAATAACCCTCCCGGATTTCTGGTGGCAGTTCAAATAGTCCCACATGCAGGCATGAGACATTTCTAGTCATTCCTCATACCACTGTGGGGGTGAACTCCCTGATTTCTGAGGGGTAGGGGAAGGTATCCTGGATCTGTGTTTCAGAATCATCCCTTGCCTTACTTTTTATGGTAGTAAAATGCCTCATGAAATGCATTTTTCACCGTTTCAAGATTTATGAATCATGAGCCATGTAGTTGGCTCAGCTACCTGCGTCCAGTACTGGTTTTAGCCTCAGTGTACTAAATCTTTTTTCAGATCCAAATTTTTAAAAATGGTAGCACTTTTGGTGTTAGTATAGAATTAGAACACTAATTTCTAAGTATAGATTACTGCTTTGGTTTAAACAGAAACCGAGTAACTCTTTTATCCTTACAAAATGCCAAGACCACAAAATTAAATGAGGAGCCTATACTGAAGACAATTCATACAATGTCATTAAGAAGCTTTAGAGGGCTATACCAATAGCTAGGAAAGTATCAGAAAGAAGAAAAAAGGGGGGTGGGAGAAGATGATGAGAGACAGGAGGCAGAAAGAGGAAACAAGGACCCTAAAACTGCAATACTTGCACTCAAAATCATTTCACCTCAATTATCAGAAGAAATATGGTACCAGAAAAGAACTCCTATCTGCCATTTGAAAGACTTTCTGCCCAATCCATTCTATGCCCTTTTAAAATCCAAGGTCCCATTATTCAAACATTGTAAAGGAGGAGAAGTCCTGGGAAAGCCAATCCCTGACTTAGTGCACTTACAGTTGGTTCCCATGAAAGGGAAGCAGAGCACCAAGACGTGAGAACTAATACTAATACTGTGTTGTTGGAGAAAGCAGTGAAATAAAAGATTTAAAAAAAAAAAAAATCTAAAACAAAATTGAAATAAATTTGTGAGGAACAAGTGGAAAATTTCAAGAGCAATCTGTTACTTTCCTCTCTGCACATCTCAGAGGGCTTGACAAGTTTCAAAAAGGCTCTGAACACCCACAGAAAAAGATCACCACACACCCTACAACATCAAAAATGAGGCCAGAGAGTATTAAATGAACATGTGAGCAGCAATAAAACTTGTCTGTGAGTTTCCACTTTCATCTCCCGTTGCCAGCAAATTAAGTCTAGCCCATAGCCAAAAGGCGTTGTACAGAGATGAGTGTGAGGATCTGTAACAAAACATCTAATTGGTAAACAACATAGTCCTCACAATATGTTTACTACCATCTGAGCCACAGACAGAAAAGGATACACAAAATGAATAAAATGTTTGCCTGCTGGGTTGAAGACATTCGGATATCCTTAAAAGAATAGTATTGTGTAAGGCAATAATCCAGACATACCAATATTTTGTAATTTTGTAATTTCAGTCATTTTAAGTATGTATGAGACAATCTTAGCATAGGGCAAGGCCTATCACATTACTGTACAGAACACTTAATGAACTCATAGGGCTTTCTGTTTTATTTTTAAGTCAATGAGGAAATATGCTTTTGGGTTCATATCATCTTAGAGTTAGGATGAATCTTTCCTTATCAGATTTAGGTGGATGCTTTATAAAGATTTCATCCCTTGGGGCACCTGGGTGGCTCAGTTGGTTAAGCGTCTGCCTTTGGTTCAAGTCACGATCCCGGGGTCCTGGGATTGAGCCCCACATTGGGCTCCCTGCTCAGTGGGGAGCCTGCTTCTCCCTCTCCCTCTGCTGCTCCCCCCTGCTTTCCTGCTCTCTGTCAAATAAATAAATGAAATCTTTAAATAAATACATATATAAATATATAGAGAGATATATATCCAAGCTCTCTCTATATATATGAAATATATGTTTCATCCCGTATTTCAAAAGCAGCAACACTTCAAAAAATAAAACTACCCTACCCTCTTTCAGAAAACACTGTTCAATTCAATACATCTCTACCTTCAGAACAAAGGAAAGCCACACTGTGAAACACTCCAGCTCTAATTACTTCATTCCCTCAAAAACAAAGAAGTTGGTCATTAGGAGTCAAACCTTACTATATTCAAGAGTCTAACTCCTCATTGGGGCCACCAAGTGGGTCCAGTCACCCATCCCACTAAGTCAGAACTATGGCAGATATTTCTTGAACCCAGTTAAGTTGGAGCTACCACCCTCCAGGGCCTGGAAGGAAATGTTGCTACTGTGGAAAGCTGAGTTTCATCCTCAGTCCAATGGAGTTTAAGGAAACTGAATGTAAGAATATATAGAGAGGGAAGAAAAAAATTGAATAAAACCATTTTATCAGCTAAAATGGAATTTGTTTGAATAAATTATCTCAAAGTGAATTTTCTGCAAACCAAGAAATAGAAATGATACATACTTTGATGCTCAGGAAACCCAGTAAAACTCTTAATGCCTTTAATGTATACATACATACATACATACATACCCTTATACCTCAAAATATTTAATGAGTATGAAACCAAGCATTTTTATACTACCTCTCCATATTCTTAAGCACCTGGAAAGTGTTTATACTTGCAGAATGTGTCTTAAGAATGACCTATAAACACAGCCAAGATCCAGAGCAAAATGCAAACTTCCTTACCTTCCAGAGGTCAGGTGATCCTTCCACAAGTTTGGCATTAATGTGACCATATTTTAGAGCCAACTGCAAACACTCAGTTCCAAATTCCAAGTCATAGTCACTACACTGGGTAGAAAAAATAAGTTCAAATATATTTTTAAGTAAAACTTTGTTTTATTTCATAATCAATATATAAAAGGAAGGGCCTAGAGAACTAAAAAAATCTTTGATTAGGTACTGATTCATCAAGTTCCATAATAATTGTCCCTATGCCCTAAATGTCAAAAGATACAGGAAGTAGGTAAGTTGAAATCTTAAGTTTTGAACTTCCTCAATAGTTTCAGGAGTCAAATAAATAGACTACTTTTTTTTATTATAAGCTACTTTTCCAAACATGTTTCTAAAATGCCTGAAAGTATGGCTGAAGTTTTTTTGTATCAGGATTTTATCTAACAAATATATGTATCCATCCAATTCCAACCCCTATGCTATATTTATATTAAAATATTTGCAAATCATAGCTTTTGTTCATTTTAATATTTTACTTGTCAATATGTCTTAAAAATTTATATTTTGATTTTGAACATGAAAACAGTTCAGTATTCTGTTATTAGACAAAAAAGGAGAGCCTGGGGCACCTGGGTGACTCAGTCAGTTTAGCCTCCCGCTCTTCGTTTCAGCTCAGGTCTTGATCTCAGGCTCATGAAATCAAGTCCCACATCAGGCTCCATGCTCAGCTGGGAGTCAGCTTGAGATTCTCTCCCCATGGCCCTCTCCCCACTTGCTTGCACGCTCTAATAAATAAATCTTAAAAAAAAAAAAAAAATGGAAAGGCCTCTCATAGGTTTAATAAAGTACAAGCAACATTTTTTAGGATTTTTAGCAAAACCATTAAAATGACCAATACAATTCAGCTGAACAATACTGTGTCCTGATCATATCCAAGCTCTATATTAAGGAGCAGCATTTAAAAGATAAATGCAATGTGTATTAGGTCCTCAAGGAAATCAAATCTTTTTTAATTTTTTTTAAGATTTTATTTATTTGAGAGAAAGAGATGAAGAAATCACAAGTGGTGGGGATGGGCAGAGGGAGAGGGAGAAGTAGACTCTGCTGAGCAGGGAGTCCAATGTGGGGCTCAGCTGGATCCCAGGACCCCAAGATCATGACCTGACCATGACTGAGATCATGACTGCCTTTGGCAGTCGCTTAACTGACTGAGCCACCCAGGCTCCCCAAGGACTCATATCTTAAAAAAGAGGCTGATTTTGAACAAATACTTTGCAACAGACTATGATAGATGCAAGTAGACCAGGAGATAAAATACTTAATTCTGTGCGAAGGCATTATAGAGGCCTTTCAAAGCAAATGATCTCTGATCTCATTCTAAAGACTGAATAAAATTGTAGGAGAAAGGTATACCTTTAGGGCAAAAGGTGGCATACAAACAGAGAAGTTTCAGACATCTGATAGATTTATGTTTTAGAACAAACATCCCCAGGTAAGGAAGGCTGCAGAAAGGCCACAAATATCAGTACAACATTTAGCACCCATTTCCAGGGCTGTTTTGCTGTACTAGAGATTTCAAAATTCTAACTATAATGGTATGTTAAGGTAATGGACAAGAAAATAGAACCACCAAATGTACATAGTCCCAAATTGACCAGAATGGTCTCTCAGCTTAAATCTTCTTTTATGATACGCTACTTAACATATTTCTTAGACACTGTAATTTTTTAAAAAGCATTATCAACATTAGTTATATTCAAGTAAGACAAATGTTAAGCCTCTTCTTTGTACTTCCCGCATTTGTACATACTCATTTAGCAGTATTTGAGATCTATATACAGTCAACAGAATGCTCTCTTTAATACATGGTCAAATCCCAAAGATGACCAGCAATAGCCCTCTTCCTACTCTTTTCAGAGGCAAGATATTTAACACATTTGTGGAAAGCCTTAAAAGTGCTCACTAAGTACATGTTGAGAGGAGACCACAAGAACAGGTACCACCCTCCTATCTTAGGTGGTGAAAAGAGAATTACTTGATGCTCTACTCCTGACAATCACATGTTGTACCAGGCAAGATGGCAGCAGCCTACAAAGTGTATGATGTCTTTAGGATACCAGTCACTAGAGCCAATGGGAAACACAGAAAACTCTGGGTCCGGTATATATGAAATATATACTGGAAACAGGCTGAGCAATCTTGGCAGAAAGAGTAGCCTGAATTTGTCATTTGTTGTATAGACTACTATTACAACTATTTATGGGGGGTTTTGGTCATTTCTGCAACAAAAATTTTACTTTTGCAGGAAGTTCAAAAAAAAGACATGCTTAATAACCTGTTAAATTCTGAATTTCTGCATTTCTCAATAACACTGATGATGACTTCTACTTTTGTATAAGATATGGAAAGCTGGAAAAAATAATGTTTAGTTCTGAAGAAAAATCATATAAACTACAAAAGCATAACTTTTTCTTGTACCCACCATAGCTGAGGTCACAAGATGACCAAGTAGCCTTAAATCTAAGAAAAGGCATGCCTCCCCCAAGGACAGAGAGGACACCATCACCAGCTCACCTACAGTACAGCACAACAACAAGAGACAGCAGATGTCATACAAGCAGGTAAGAAGAAATAAATGGATAATCTCAACACACTGCTAAGTACTGAGTGGAGGTGACTATGAGAATACAGAACCTCTGGGAGTCAAATATTCAACAGGAGTGTTTACATCTTGCAGGCTCCGCTTCAGTAACCTACTACTACGAGCTCATGAACAGTCTATTACTATTTGAAGGTGCCTGTGACTACATGTACGTTCTACACTCAAGGCATACACTAAACATTTTTAAGTTAAAGATAAATCAATAATGGTAAGACAGAATCATTAAACAATGAGAAATTAATACAAAGGTAGGCAAAGAGAAAAACAGAACATATGGAACAAATAGAAAACAACTAGCACAATGGTAGATTTTAAATCAAGAAAGTCAATTCAGTGTGTAATGGCTGAAAATTTTTATCTTTATTATCCAGCATGGGAATCATAGTGATATCACTGATCACATAACATACACACACTGATTCTAAGAACCCTCTGCCCCCCTAAACTTGCAGCCCAAAAGAATGCCAAACAATATTCCTCCCAGGCAGAAACTCTTAAGTATACTATTGTCAGAGGTCCCCAAATACAGTCCATCTCAGTCATGTTACAATGAAACTCAAAGTCAAAAAGCTCCACCTATGAAACCCACCAACTCCCATCAGTCTCCAACACATAAGCATGAGCAGAAACCCCAGATTTAACTGAAACCCAAGACTAACATGAAATGCAAGGTCAAAAAGGCAAAACATAAAATCTTTTGGAGGAACTCTGCAGTTAAAAAAAGACTTCAGTATGATAAGTGAGAAAGTGCTTATACTCATAAAATAGGATATTTAAAAGGGGAGAAAATACAGGAAAAAAAAAAACAGTGACCACAAAGTCCAAAATGTTATTAAAAAAAAAAAAAGGAAAAAGAAAAAGAAAAAAGAAAAAAGAAAAACCAGAAGGAAAGAACAAAAAGAGTTGGAGAAAGAGACAAGTATTTAAAAAGAAAATTACAATAGTGAAGAACATGAGTTTCCAAATTAAAAAGCCTCACAGCATGTAGAAGCTAATGAATGAAATACACCAAACCCAATTAACAACAGCAAAAGGTCTCCTAAAAAGCAGGAACCCAAATTGGTTGAGACCTAATAGCAACAATGAAAATTAGAAAAACAAAGGAACAGTTTCTCCATAATTTTGAGGATAATGATTGTCCATATAAAACTGTACTTCAAGAAAACTTATTTATCACAGGAGGATAGAATATGGATTTCTACAAACACTGAAGGTCTCAACAGAATTTTAGTTCCCATGTAGTCTTTTTCATTCCAAGTTTCATAGGCTTTGTCTTTTTAGAGCAATTTTAGGTTCCTAGCAAAGTTGAACAGAAAGTACAGGTATTTTCCACATGTCCTCTATCCCCATCTACTCACAGCTCCCCCGACTACCAAAATTCTACACCAGAGTGGTACATTTGTTAAAATCGATGAGCCTACACCAACACATCATTATCACCCCAAGTCCACAGTTTACACTAGGATTCCCTCAGTGTTTTTACATTTTATAAGTATTGGCACAAATGTATAAGAGTGTATATTTATTGTTTTGGTATCCTAAATAGTACTTTCACTGCATTAAAAATTCTCTACAACTCCTATTCATTCTACTCCTTGCCTCCAATCACTGAAGTTTTTCCTGCTTCCATAGTTTTGCCTTTCTCAGAAATCATGTACTTGTACTCTTACAGTATGTAGCCTGTTTAGACTGACTTTTTTCCCACATAACATGCATTTCAGTTTCCTCTATGTCTTTCATGTCTTCGTAGATCATTTTTTGCCCTGGATAATATTGCATTTGCTGGATGTACCAATTTACGTATGCATTCACCTACCAAGGAACATCTTGGTTGCTCCCAAGTTTTGGCAATTATGAAAAAAGCTGGTATAACCACTCACATGTAGGTTTTTATGTAAACATAAGATTTCAATTCATTTGAGTAAATACAAAGAAGTACAATTACTGGATCATATGATAGGAATATGTTTAGTTTTATAAGAAAACTGTCAAATGGTCTTCCCAAGTGAACATGCTGTCTTGCACGATCACTAGCAATGAATGAGAATTCCTGTTACTCCATATCCTCACAAGCATTAGGTGTTGGCATTCTAAATTTTGGCCATTTGAATAAATGAGTTGTGATAGCTCATTGCTTTAATTTGCATTTACCTAATGACATGGGGTGCAGAACATCTTTTTATGCTTATTTGCCATGCGTATATCTTCTTTGTTGAGCTACCTATTGAGGTTTTTTACCCTTTTATGGAGTTTTTTTTTCTTATTGTTGAGTTTTAATAGTTTTTGTATGTTTTGGATAAGAGTCCTTTATCACATGTGTCTTTTACAGGTATATTCTCCCACCTTTTACCTTGTCTTGTCATTTTTTTAGGGTGACCTTGGCAGAGCCCAAGTTTTTAATTTTAATGAAGTCCAGCTTATCAATTCTTTCGTAGATCACACCTTTGGCGTTTTATCTAAAAAGTATCACCATACCCAAGGTCAACTAACTTTTCTCCTCTCTCCTAGGAGTCTTGTGGTTTTTTGCTTTATATTAAAGTCTATGATCCCTTCTGAGTTTTTGTGAAGGGTGTAAATTGTGTCCGGATTCATTTTCTTCATGTGAATGTTTACTTGTTGCAACTGTTATTTATTGAAAAGACTATCTTTGTTCCATTGTATTTCCTTTGCTCTTTTGACAAAAATCTGTCATTTACACAGTCTATTTCTGGGTTCTATACTCTATTCCACTGATTGATTTGTCTATTCTTCCACCTACTAGACAGTCTTGATTACTGTAGCTTTACAGTAAGTTGTGAAGTTGAATAGTGTCAGTCCTCCAACTTTATCCTTCTTCAATATTGCACTGGCTGATCTGCATCTTTTCCTCTATATAAACTCTAAAATCAGTTTACACCTACAAAAAACTTGCTGGGTTTTTCATTGGGATTGCTTTGATTTTATAGACCACATTGGAAGAACTGACATCTTGGTAATATTAAGTCTACCTATTCATGAACACAGAATAGATCTCAATTTTTTCAATTCTTCAGTTTTGCTTAGAGTTTTGTAGTTTTCCTTCTATGGATCTAATACATAGTTGGGCAGATTTGTAAGTATTTTATTTTGGGGGCACTAAATGTAAAAGATGAGTTTAATTTCAAGTTCCACCTGCTCATTGCTATTATGTAAGAAAACGGTAGACTGTTGTTTATTAACCTTCAATTATGCAACTTCTCTACACTTACTTCTAGTTTAATTCTTCTAGATTTTCTTCAGAGACAATTATGTCATCTGCAAAGAGAGTTTTATTTTGCCTCTCCCAGAGTACTTATTTCCTTTTCTTAACTAAGAATTCCAGTACAGTGTTAAAAAGGAATGGTGAGAGTACATTTTTGCCTTGTTGCTGTGAGAACTTAGTGAGAAAGCTTTCAGTTTATCATTAACTATGATGTTAGCAGGGACGCCTGGGTGGCTCAGTCTGTTGAGCGTCTGACTCTTGATTTCAGCTAAGCTCATGATCTCGGGGTCCTGGGATGGAGACCCACACTGGGCTCCACACTTAGCAGGAAGTCTGCTTATCTCCCTCTCCCTCTGCCTCTTACCCCACTTGTGTTCACACTCTAAAATACTATTTAAAAAAGAAAAAAGTATGATGTTAGCTGTAGATTTTTTTGTGCCTAATCTTTATCAAATTGAGGAAGTACTCCCTCTATTCTAGTTTGCTAAGATTTTACCATGAATAGCTGCTGGATTTTGCCAAATACTTTCCTTGCATGTATTGAGATATTTTTTTTCTTCTTCAGCCTGTGGATGTGATGTACTGTAGTTGATTTTTTAAAGATGAACTAGCCTTGAATACCTGGGATAAATCCCACTTGGCTAAAGTCTTTAATTCTTTACATACATTATTAGATTCTACTTGCTAATATTTGTTGATGATTTTTTCATTTATGTTCATGACAGTGGTCTGTTGTTTTCTTATCCGTCTTTGTTTGCTTTTACTATTAGGCTGGCATCAGAATGAGTTAGCCATCCCCCCCCCCGCTTCTATCTTCTATGGGCAAATACAGAGAACTGCAATAATTTCTTCTTTAAACATGTTAGATTTTACAAACGAATGCATCTGGACTTCAGGCTATTTTAGAAAATTATTGATTCTACTTATTTTTTAAAGATTTTATTTGAGAGTGACAGAGATAGATAGAGCACAAGCGGGGAGGAGAGGGAGAAGCAGGCTCCCGATGAGCAGGGAGCCTGACGTGGGGCTCAATCCCAGGACCCTGGGATCATGACCTGAGCCGAAGGCAGACACTTAACTGACTGAGCCACCCAGGTGCCCCGATTTTATTTCTTTAATAGACATAAGCCTACTCAGTTTGTCTATTTTCATGTGAGTTGTGGCAGATTGTCTCTCTCACGTAATCATTCCATTTCATCTAGGTTATCAACTTTGAGGACAGAGTTGTTCATCTTATTCCTTTTATCCTTTTAATTTCTATCGGTTCTATAAAGATGTTCCCTATTCCCTGTCTGGGTTAGTAATTTGAGTATTCTCTTCTTTGTGTGGTATAGTTACTCCATTAATCTTTTCAAAAACCAGCATTTGGGTTTGACTTTTGTCTTAGTTTTCCATTTCATTCATTTCTGCTCCAGTTTTTACCATTTTTCTCTGCTTACTTTGGAATTTAAGTTTTCTGATTCCCGAACATGGAATTTTAGATTATCAATTAGATGCTGTTTCATTCCTACTATGTACATTCAACACTATGTATTTCCCTTTAAGGACTGCTTCTGCTGTATTTCAAAGTAAGTGTCTTCATTTGTGTTTAGTTCAAAGTATTTTATTTTTACTTGTGTCTGTGAGGACAGCAGTTTGCCCTATGGCCTCACTTCTGATGGATCTAAAAAGAGTTGCTGATTTTTTCAGTTTGCTCAACTTTTTAGTTGTTCTTAGAAAGGAGTGACAGTTTCTAAGCTCTTCACAGGCATAGGAAAGCTGAAGTTCCCCCATGCACTCTTTCTCAGGACATGATGCTCCACAAAACTTGGGGGCATAATGGGTCAACTAAAGACCTAGGATATAGAAAGCAGGATATCCTAACACGGTAGTCAAGTCAAGTCTCAAGATGATTGCTATGCACACAGCACAATGAGAAACCAAGTAAAAGGCGGCACTGGGTCTTCTCAGGAGGGATACCTACAAATGTAAAGAAATGCACAGACATAGTTTAAGAATGAATAGAATCTCTTTGGAAGGTCCCAGGAAAAATTGCCTCTAAGAAGGAAGAAAAAGGGACAGAGTTGACACGCAGGTTCTCTTTTTACCCTTGGTACATGTACACTGTCCTTGTGTATCCCACTGAAAAAAATTCATATAACATTTATATAATGTAATGTTATATGCAACACCAGAATTCCCAAGAAATGAATGCTTCCAAGTTCAGGATTCTGTTTCAAAACACATGTATTTAATACTTTGAACAAATCAATCTGATATTCTAGTGATAGTTACATTGCAGAAAATTTATTTAAAATTTTAATTTAAAAATCTGAACATCAAAGTTGAAAATACACATAAACTGTTATTACTGTATTACAAAATATGAACTCTGTCATCATAGTAAATGTAAGGTATTTTTAATTTGTTGTTTTAAAATTTGAAATTTGCAAACTGTATATTAAAATTTATAACAAGTCCTTAAATGGGTTTGCTGAATTGATGCAAGTATATGTATATTCTCATGAATTTGAGGTCCTCTACCAACGGTTTAAGAGCATAGACACTGAAGTCAAATCGAGTCAGTTGGATCCCTACTGTGATCTTTCCACATGCAAGTTGTGGAGAAGATATTTAAGTAGTCTGTTCCTCAGTTTGTTCCATTTTGAGAAATGGAGAATGAGAATTATTAAAAGGAACAGACCATGAGGTGTCTGGTTCAGTGTCTAGTTTATGGCTATTCCTTGATAAAGTCTGGATATTGCTTATGAATTTAGATAGTTAACTATACAAATTGGGATTTAGTAAGTAGCCAGAAGCTTTTTGATAACATCTAATGTTTATGTAAAGTCCTATCTCCTTTGTACCAATATTGGAGTAGCTCTGACCATGTGTACTGATCTTTCCCTTCTGCTTTCCCTTACACCCAGTTTTCATCAAGAAAACTGAGAAAAATTAGGATTGTAATAGTAAGAATAAAGAGAAAATAAGAAAAGTGTGTATAACTATTATGAATTCTCAATTGTGACCATTAATGGACAGTCTCTACCCATTTTAAAGTACTCTGTAAATTACACATAGTTGAAGGTTTTTGTTATGTATATATTTCTTTACTGTTTTACTGTGTGTAGTAATAAAGTTTTATGACTAATACCAAAGTAATAAACCTCCCACACTTTTTAGTCCTTCCTCATGGATCTTCACCCCAAAGTTAACCTCCTTCCCTACCCTTTCTACTATAACATTCTGTTATGCTGCAATACACATTACATAACAGGTTCTTCACCTCCTAGATCGGAAGGTATACCAATTGCTTGACAACATTCTCAAGTGGAATCTATTACCTTTCCCAACCACCACTTGGTAACAGGGCTTGAAGTCAGGGTTAACATTCCAGATCCCCACTGTTCTTCCAGGAAAAAGTCCTATCCTTCCAGAATTTATGCCATCTGGCAAAATCTTCTAATCTTCATAGTACTATCTCTCACAACCTCATGGGCTCTGCAGTTTTAGGCACACCAATCAGTCTTCCTTTTTATTCCAGCTAGTGACATTACACTGGCTGAATTCCAAGTTTATACACAAAAACTTTCAAATCCTCTAGAAGCTTCTTTGACCTTTTATCTTCACCTGAACAACTACTCAGTGTAATCAATCCTAGAAACTTGGGTTTTTTGACAATTACTGAAGACCTTTATTAACAGGTGCTTGCCATTTGACTTTTAAAAAAAAAAGCTATAATCTTTTATTACAAATTAAAAATGAGGTTCTTAAAAATCTTAACTTGATAAGATATAAAACTACTTAAAAACCTTTAAAGAGGTATTGAGAAAAACAAGGCATTTTTGAGAAAAACATTTGTCATTACCAAAAAGAGATGTCTTTAGGTAAAAATGATAAAAACCCCATGCTGCATAGATAATGCAGACAGTTCCATTTATCTGGTCAATGGGCAAACAGCAAGGACTTAGGTCTTCAGCTCCAATCTTTTGCTCATTTCTAAAAGATTGTCTCTTTGCCATCTTGTGGTTTAGGGTTTTCTGGGCCTCGGCATCAGTAATTGAAGTTAGGGCAGTAGGGAGGCTGAGGGGGCTGCTGACCGTGGGTCTTATCTCCTCCATTTGCCTTATGTTCTTCATTGCTGTCCTCTCTAGGCTGTGTTTGGCGAGAAGGCCCCCTGCGGAATCGTGGTCCATAACCTCGACACACATTCTGTCGCACTGGTCAATCTTGTTCTCCTGCACCCTGGTTGTCTGCACCTTCCACCACTTCTCCCTGCACAGCAGGGCCAGAATACAGGGGCTGGGCGCCCAGAGGGTCTCTGCCTGTAGGAAGGTGGGAACCGCTGGTACAGCTTGACCTGTGGGGGGCCCCCGCCTCCTCCACCCCCCGCCTTTGGGAGCACTCTCCTATCCCTCCTTCTCCCCGCGGCTTTCACTCTTCTGGTAATTCTGCTGGTAACTGTGTAGACAACCACTGCCACGTGCATAGAGTCTATAATGGTTCCAGTCTGCTGCATATTTACTGCCTTGCACTGGAGCTCCAACACAGCCTGTCCCAATGGCCGCCTCTGCACCCCTTTCTCCTTCATCATCAAACCCCGTCTCTCCATCTCCCACACTGCGAAGGGACTTCCCGGGTTCTTCTTTATGGCAGTCTGGTGTACAAACACCTCTTCATTGGTGTCACTCCTGATGAAACCATATCCGTTTCTTACACTGAACCATTTTACTGTTCCCCAAACCTTCGTTGGGATTACTTTGTCGTCCCTGGCGCCAGGCGCCGCTGTCGATGCTCCCAGTCTTCATGTGTGCAGCGCCGATCAGGGGCGGTGGTGGCGGCCGCTGGGGGGTCCCGGCCTCGCTGCCCAGGGTCGCAGTGACGGTGACCGGGCCAGCTGCTGGGTGGCCGCGGCTCCTGCCGGGGTGCGACGGTAACTAACCTGGAGTCTGCTCTCCGCTCCCCCTACCGATCCAACACTGCAAAGCTGCTTTTTTTTTTTTCTTTTCCCTTACTGAACCGTTATTTTGATTGTTTTTGTTTTTTCTTTTTTAATTCAAGTACAGCAGACACAAAATGTTACATTACTTTCGGGTACACAACAGTGATTCGACAAGTCTATAGATGATGCTCTGCTCATCACAAGTGTAGCTCCCATCTGTCACCATAGACACTACTACAATACCACTGACTATATTCCCTATGCTGTGCCTTTCATCCTAGTGACTTACACATTCTGTAGCTAGGAGCATGTGCCTTCCATTCCCCTTCACCCATTCTGCCAGTCCCCCATACCTATTCTCCCCTTTGGCAGCCACTTGTCAACTTGAGTTAACCTCTATCTGTGGCTCCTCTGACATTTTTAATTTCCACAACTCAAGTATCTGGCCAGGACCTCCAATCTATCATTTCTCTTACTCTCTTCTCACATTAAACTTGCCCTTTTAACTCATTGAGGCACCCAACACTATAAAACTACCATTTGATCTTGGTAGGAGAACCTCCATTTTCTTACACTGCCCTTAAAAAAAAAAAAAATCAAGAAACTACAATCAAAGGCATTAAAAATTGATTATTAGCATCCTAGCGGCCTCCATCTATTACCTATCTACTAGATCTCCTTTATGAACTCCAACTACCAATCAATCCTGTTGTTTTATTCCCTTAATTTTCAATTCATATTTTTATCAGTTTTAAGCGTACATAGTTTGAAGAACCAAATATCCCCATAAGATTTGTTACAAAATAGTTTATCTCACCCCCTTCACTGTAATTTGTCTTCCCCAGATGCAATTATTTCTCCTTCTTTCAAGTGATTAATTTATTATTCGTTTCCATGTGTAACAGTCAACAATTGCAGGAGAACAAATATAAGATCTTGGTGGCATGTAGTCATAAGCTTCCATCTCACTCACCAAAGCTGCGGGTTGGCTGAGACAATTGTGCTTCTAGCTGCAGTGTTGGGACTTGGCTGTAGCAGCTCTGACCTACTGGTCACCCTCTGCAAGACAAACTGGAGGGGCTGCAACCAACCAGTTTATGCCTTCTTAATGGCAATACTGGAACCACAGCCCAACAGCAAGTCATATTTAAGCCTCTGCCTAATCATGTCCGCTAAAAATCCCAAAGCAAGGTAGGAGGCCCAATCCAGAATGACCAACCAAGAAAATATACTTCACTCACCAAGAGGCCATGGCAAGGGCACGTGAGTAGAATAGTGTCAGAGGACCGAAAAACTGGGGTCAACTAACCTACTTATCACAACGTATCTCTGAACATACTCATGATACTGCCTCTTTATCTTCTGAACTGGCTATCTATTGAAGAATTAATTTTGTCCCCTTTCCTCCCAACCTTACCACAACACACACTAGTACTTACTATTCCCCATCCCTTCAATGTCATAATTTTGGTTAAATCAGTACTGAGTGTTTACATCACTATGTAAACATTCCTCCCAGCTAAGTCATAGATTAGAATTCCTTTCTTTCACAAGCCTTTGTCTTCCCTGGAATTAGAACTTACCTTCTAAACTAAGTGTTCAGTTTTCTATATACTTAGGACTCATTCAACAGCTAACACTTAGGTATTTGTTTAGTTCTACTCTCCAGATGTTTAGACACAAGGCACTTCACCAATTTTGTATTCCTGAAGTAATCACCCTTGGTAGTCTTCTGAGCTTTCTCAACATGGACTGGTTGTCCTCTGCCAGTCACACAGTTATCATTCTAAAATCTCCCTATACCATCATTGTGGGGATAATCTACATCTCTCTGCTGTCATCTCTCTCTTCTCTTCTGTATCCCATGTAATCTTTCTTGAATGACTACCTCATTTTTATGGAACAATCCTCTAATAGCTTTCTGAGAAAGGGAGCCTAAGACTTAAGTTTTTAAATTGCTTTTTACTGCCTCATTTCTTTGGCATTTCCTCCCCTTTATTTTCTCTTTTTTGACAACTTTTGTTATTGATTTGTTATTGGTTCTCTTTGATTGCACTTCTAATTTTCTCTCCTTTCCTGTATTTCCTCCTTCTGTCCTTTGGGAAAGAGTTTCTCAGATTTGCTTTTTATCCCAGATCTTTTATTCTCTAAATGTTTATTTTTTTAAGCATTGTGAACTTGTTTCCTGTTTGCAATAACTTGATCTTTGTAATGACTTTAACTTTTAAAACCTTTCTCTTTCCCAGCCTATTTGCTGCATCCTCCACGTTACTCTTTCCTGTTTCAGTCTCTATCTTCCACAGTAAGTACATTCTTTAGATGGTCCAGTAATACTTGTCAGCCCTTATTTAAGAGGGGAAGATTCAAGAGATATTAACCAATGAGGGCAGAGTTGGAGTTTGTGAACAGTAAGCTTTACTGTAGTGTGACCGGGTTAAGATGCTTACAGGGGAACCTCTGAAGTTAGTGTTTTAGGTCTTTATTTTTAGACTGGACAGATTCTCCAAACAAAACTCTTCCGGTTTTCAACCAAGAGGGAAAGGCAAAGCCACCAAGATACCGGCTGCTGAGCGGGATAAGGGGCCATGGCCTTCCCCATTCAGCCAATAGTAAGCACAAGGTCTGTGAGTCACTATTTTAGGCAAGGCACTCATTCCATCAACTGTACCCAAAATTTTCCCCAGACACAGGGAATACTTCACCCCCAGACTGCTTCTTAGTTTTCAGTGAACCCTCCATATCCCCCCCTTCACTCAGTTCTAAAGGTGCTACCAGACCCTCAACTTTTGGGGAACTCTACTGTGGATAATTCCAATTCCTAGCTTTCCCTACCACTCTTCTAATTGAGCTTTTTCAGATCTAATGTGCCAGTTACTACTAAATTCACCTACTTTCTAGCTAATGGTTTACCATTGTCCCCTCTTATTCTCCTTATTCTGTGGGTCTATGTTTTTAAGCACTTCTGTTTTTTTATTTCAAAGATTTTGCGAGAGAGTGAGTGAGCATGAGCGGGGGGGAGGGGGGGGTGGAGGAGGCGTGGGCAGAGGGAGAGGGAGAAGCAGAGCAGGGAGCCTGACACTGGGCTCCATCCCAGGACCCTGATATCAGGACCTGAGCTGAAGGCAGACACTTAAATGGCTGAGCCACCAGGCACCCTGGCTTTCTACTAGCTTTAAATCAGGTTTCAGGAATGATCAAAATTATCTAAGTGTTCAGTCAGTTATCTTTACCCAGAAGCTGAAGTATGTGCATTTTAATTTCAAATTGTTTTCCATAAAGGTGGTTTCAATTTATATTCCCATAAACAGTATATGAGAATGTAGCAAAGTTGTTAACATGAGATAAATGAATAGGCCTCAGAGGGACTGAAAAACCTCTGAATAAAATATCCTGTGTATAATGTGGTTATTTTCTGGGAAAGGATTCCACAAGTTTGAACTTCTATAACACGCATCGAAATTTGGATCCATTGTTTTATGGTAATTGTGTCATGGTCCATAGCTACAAATAATCCAATTACCTATCTATCCTTCCAGCTTTAACATCATTCACAGTATTATTTTTGCAAGAGAGCCTGGGAAGTTTGCCCAACAAAGAACAATATATACATTAGAGAAAAACTAAATCAAAGGCATGCTTGCACAGGTTTCTCACTCTGCAGTTACAGATCCATGCTCAGAATGTTTCAAGTAGAAACAAAATAGCCTATCTTACAATTAGGTAAACAATGAACACCTGCATTCCATTTATCATCTGAAAATCAAACTTTAAGCATCTTGCATACATTTACATTGTTTGAATTATGCAATGCATTCTAGAATTGCACGAGAGACAGTTATCCAAGAAGCTTGGTTCTTACAATTTATCAGATCATTTTATGAATAAATAAGCAATTTCAGACTAAGCCCATATGAGGCTGCTAATACAGAAACAACTCTCATGCTTCAGGAAACAAAGCACAAATGACCTGGCTAAGGACAGGATTTCTTTGTGTACAAGTTTTTAAATGAGTTTACATAGTTATACTCCTAAGAGGTTTTCAAGTACCTATCAACTAAAAAACAAAACTGTCCAGTTTATTACATTTTTGCCAACCTTACCCAAAGGAAATTCATTGTGAACTTAGAGACAAATACCATCCATATGTATCAGTTGACCACTACCTAGAAGATGTTATTTCCGTTTTGGCTTTCAGATAAATTGGGAGAAAAGTTAACATGGGAAAATGAATTTCACCAGGAATTCTAAAACCGTATTTTTAGTCATTCTGTTGACATTCACAATCAAATATTGTCAAGCACTATTAAAAACTTTCACTGGGATATTCTATTCTTCTCTCTTATGGACCATCTTTGGAAAAGTACACTGATCAAAGGTTAGCAATAAAATTAAGATTAGAATACTGCCCAGAAACACATGAACTGGACAAATTACACATGCATTCATTATCTAATCCCATTATAAACTAAGGGAAAAATGGAAACCCTTTATCACTATCCAACCCCAGACACAAGACAGCTTTAAATTTATGCAAAGAAAACTGTTACAAGGCCACTTCCAGAATGCAAAAAGATCATCATTATCTGAAATAAGTCCAGGAAACAGAGAGAAGGGAGAATCCAAAGCAACAAGTTATTCCAGTAGCTACAGGATTGGTGACATTGTTACCCAAGCTGAAAGACAGTGGGAAAAAGAGTAGGTCTATTGGTTAAGCTAATGGCATCAGTTAGATATAAGTTAGCTGTAGGGTATCTAGTAAAAATACTCCTAAGAAGTTGTAAATATATATACGAAACTTTCACAGGGAAAAACATGGAAAGGAATAATCAGAAAAGTTGAAGAACACCTATACACTTACTAAGCAAATACTTAAGGAAAATTTACCAGGCATTAAATACTATAGGCACTGAGAAGGAGCAGAAAGGCTGGGGAAAATCACACAGGCAATTTTAACACAAGGAGATCCCACGCATATCAGAGGTAGTTTATAAGCTGGGATAACTGAAGAGAACCATCTATCATGTCAAGAGATTATTTTCTTTTAATTGACTCATTGTGTAAGTTGCAGAACCGGAGTTCAGTGCAAGCAGTTAAAACTTTAACAATCTGCTTTAAACTTAAATTAGACATTACCTGAAGTCCTTTACTGACTGGAAGTACAGTTTTAAAATTAACCCACCTTCTACACAACTTGTACAGTAGCCTCCTTCTGGCCCACTCCTTGTAATAATTTAGCATCTTCAGCCTTGTCTCTAGTTTTCTCACATTTCCCATGAGAGTTAACATCTTTACAAGTCTTTCACTTTTCAGTGTAGTTCCCTCAGCACTAACTCTTAACTGACACATTATCTATGAAACTCTGTAGCTTCTTTTTTTATGAACTCTGTTCTTTCAGATCTCTATCATGATACAAGTCATAACTTAGAGTGGGAATTAAAGCTTCCTCAACAGTAGGCCACTAAGGTGAATACTAACCTAACCCCCAAAAAGCTCTTCATCAATAAAAAGACTGCTCTGTACAACAGCATGACTCTCAAAATTATGCTTTATTGTAATAAGCCAGACACAAAAGGCTATACTTCTATGATTCCATTTGTATAACATTCTAGAAGGCAAAGAACTATAGAGACAGAGAACAGGTCCATGATGGCCAAAGCCTGAGAATGGAGAAAATGAATTCACTGCAAGTTTGGCCATATGATTTGCATTATCCAATAGGAGGCAGAAGTGACAGCGTCCCAGTTGCAAATCTAAGCTTTAAGAAACCTTGCATGTTTCCCCTCTTTTATACCTCTGCCATCTCCATAAAAGAACATTCCTGGATAAACAGCTAGTCAAAGAAGGGTGAAGAATGGGAAACTGTCCAGCCTATGTACACCTGCAATGTGAGGCAGAGCTACCCCAAAACAGAGCTATCTAGCCAAGTCCAAGATCAGAACCTCTGCTAACCCACAGATACATGAGCATAAATTGGTTAACGTCGAACCACCATGTTTGTAGATATTTTATTACACACCAGTGATACAGCAATGGCAAACTAAGTTACTGAAAAAGTTACAAATTTACCAACTAGGAAGACTTCGATGAATAGTCTATGTATATTAAGCAACTCTAAGTAAGAAACTACAAATATATGCAACAGGAGTCTCAAAGACGTTGTACAAAAAGTCACAGAGAAATATTACAAGTCTGATGACTCTCTTTATAAAAATATCCAAAACCAAGCAATTTTTGAACACTCTACTTATATGTTAAGACTATAGAGGAAGGCAAGAAAATTATTAACACAAAATTAAACACAATAATAGCAGGGAAGGGAACACAATCAGGACAGGGATGCAAATAAAAAAGAGCACACTGAAGATACCAAATAATATCCTGGCAATGTTACACCTCATAAGCTGGATGATGAAAACAAACACCTTTTTGTCTTTAAATCAGTCTATCAAATATATGTAATACATCCTAAGGAAAGTATTATATCAAACATGCATATTAACACACATCTCCACAAAAGCCTTGCTGAGCAGAGAATGAACTAAGACCTGCATACCTGTCCCTCACCCACAGAGAGCTCAACTGTGGACCCTGGGCAGGACGAACTTCATAGCACAGACAGCTACAGACTGGAAAAAAATTATTATAGCAGGATCACCTGGGCACACTAGAAGATCTAGGACACCTCGATTGCACTATTTCTTCTCTAATAGATAACATCCTATTCTAAGGAATTTTTTAAAAATCCCCTTAGCCTACAAGGAGTTGAGATTTTATTTGTTATCAACAGGTATCAAACAAGGGAGTAAAAACACAGCCCAGTGGGTAGATCACTTTCTGCACATTCCCTGCATGTTCTGTGGAGTGCATCATGGATCAGCACAGTGTGCCCCTGGCAAACAGCAAAGGCTCCAGGCCATCACACCGGCCTTTGATGTGCTTAGGCCCTTGCGTTCCCTATACCACACTGGCCCTTGCCTCTAGTACACTCTCCATTACACAATCTCTAACCTCATTTTCCTTGTGTAATCTGTCCACTATATAACAACTGAGTTGTCAAAAAACAATTCTAATGTTGGCCTCATTTTTATCTCCATAGTGGAAATGCCTACAACAATGTAAGGTTTTCAGTATTTGCCTCAATCTGCCTGTTTTTATTCCCATGATTAGGACATCATCAGATGACACACTGTATACTTGAACTTGTTTTGAATATAGTACATATACTGGGTGCTTACCCTGCCTTACCCTTTTTTTAAAGGAAATGCCTAATCCACAGTCCTAGCTAAAGCAGCAACCACCTTGTTTTATTTCCTGTCATTTCTCCGTCCCCAACCCTATTCTGCTGTTCAGTCTATTGGTGCGGACCTATCCCCAGAGTAGCCAATCTATCAGATGATCCATGGCTTATGATCTGGGTGAATAAATAAAGCAAAGTAAATCACATTCCATCTGCAAGAAATTTGAACTACAACATAATAAAATAATCTGCAAGTTGGGTAAGGAAACCAAACCTACAATGGCACATGTTCTTCTTAAGGCTGAAGAGCTATGGCAACTAAAGCTCAAGTTACAGGCAACAGAAATCATAAATTAAGCAGAGCAATAGCCAAAAAAAAAAAAAAAAAAAAAAAAAAACGGATTTATCATAAAGCAACAAAACCCTGGCTCTAACAAAGGTCTCAACAACTTGCCAGTTACTGTTACCAACTTTATTTTTCCAGAAACTTACAGGCCTTTCTTCAAAAACTTTAAGTCTCTCTTCTCTGCAAACATAAGAGATAGGGAGGTTCCCTGGACATTGGAAAATTACAGCAACAGTAAGAATTATTATTAGATGTAATTACCTCAAAATTCTCCAGCAGAACTGGGGACTGTGTAACCACAAGAACATCACTGATGATGATTTGCAAATATGGCCAATTATCCAAAAACCTTTTCCAAACCAAAATGATGAGTATCAGACTGAAACTCTGCAAGAGCACACCCTGGTACTTCTTTCACAATACACGTGAAACCTGCAGTCTCAGCTTAACTTCAGCACGAACACTGATAGCATCTTCTACCATGTTTAATGGTTCTAGAGTACCTTATCTGAGGCTCATAGGATTTCATTTTTAACTGTAAATAAACATATACAGTAGAACACATCTACTATACAACCAACATCACAAGGAATAGTACTTACTCCTTTTAAAGTAACATGTTGGTAAAATATAGTGGACTTGGCAACATAAAAAGAAATGATAGTCTGTCCAAAAACAGAAATTTAGTCTTTATGCTCAAAAAAACATGGCCTAACAATACTTTCATAACAAAGATTAGAATATATATTAAGAAAAACTAGAGGAAAAACAAAGTTCAGTGACAGCACTAAGAACAAAGTATAGGACTCCTACCCACCCCCAGGTCTCAGTCCTCTGAAGGAATTGCATTCCCTCCTTGATTAATAATTATTATTCCCTGAGTGTTGACAGTTATCCCCTGCTATTCAATGTAAGCAAAAGCACATTCTTTCCCCCAAAGGATTTTCATATTAAACAGACATCTAACAGACACAGGCCTAAATTAAATACAAAAAACAAAACAAAACAAAACAAACCCAGCTGATTAGTTTTCATTGTGAAAATATCAAGAGTAGGAGGAAACATATGTAGAGGCTAAAGAAAGAAATCTCTTAAAATATGGATGTCCTAGGATCAAAATAGATCATCTGTCGTACAAAGCCCATCACAGTGGTACTGTTTCTCTAGGGAATCCTCATATGAGAAGATTTAAGACTCATCAAGTCCATTATGAGCTAAAATTATCTTCACTTGGGACCACAGAAAAGCTGAAGCAAAATTCCTGGAAAAAAGTGACTAACCTATGTTAAATCTATTTCATTAATTTTGCATGTTATGTTTTGAGGTTAGGAGAGAGAGAGAAATTCAAAACATACCTGAAGAGTTCTTTCCCAATCTTGTGGAGTTTGTTGTGTGGGTTTTTTCCCCACAAAGTGAGCTTGTGAAAGATTTCAGAGTGGTAACACTAGAGACTACGAACTATCTCTTGATCACTCATATGCACAGCAAAAAGATGTAAAACATCCTTCCTGATGTAACTCTAAATTGGACCAATTTGGGACCAATTTTATCTAGTGCCTGAAAACTACCAAATCACAAAAAAGTCATTTTATCCCCCCTCCCACCCCCACCCCCCGGCCAGTACCATTTCTGGATGCCTTGCTGAAATGTCAAAGAAAAATAGGAGTTTGAATCTTGATGTCTTTCTAGGTTAAAATAAAGTGAAAATAAGTGCCTGGCATAGGACCTTCCAGTCCATTTTCATGTTTTAACTTAGTCCCATTTTTCCTGAAAGAGTAGAAATATTTCATAGCATCCTTTCAATCATCCACCTGAAAGAAATAGTTTTCCTTCCTCATTTCCCATAGTGGAGAGGTCGCCAATTCACTCCAGGTGAAATTGATTATCTTCAAATAGATCACAGCCTTGGGGAAAAACAAGGGAAGGTGGCCAGGACTCAATGGTGCCAAGTAACAAGCACCTTGAATACTGTGGTTCTGAGTGCATCTTGTGCAGCCAAAAAAAAAAAGGTAACTGCAAGGCAATAGCTGCTGGAGATAAGTATGTGCTCTCCCCAGGGTAAAATGATTTCTTTCTTTCATATATTCATTTCATTCAAAATGTTCCTTAAGGTAAACAGTGTTTTTCATCTTGAATTTTTTATGTCAGTATATTTATATCATTAGGTATGTATCCTTATCTACATATAATTTATCAATATATGCACGAAAGAGGAAGGGGAAGCTCCTTGGCTCAGTAATAAAAGTGCTACGTGCAACCTACACTCATTCTACCTGACTTTACACAGAAGTGGAAATTCAACACAGCTGACAGGGAGTGTCCCATCACTAACTCAAAATGCCAGGCCATATTCACCACCGTGCGTTGCTTTTGCCTCAGGCTAAGACACACTCCGCATAATGTTAGTCTCTTCTCAGTTCTCCATAAAGCTTAAAGAGGCTTCTTGTTCTCATGTCACTCATCTATTTTTAAAAGCCATGTATTTCATGTTAGACAGTAATTAACCACACTCACCATAGAACCCTTAGTGGGAGAAAACATCTTCCAATTCATCCAGGATATTTTGAGGGTTTTTTTTAATGCCCCCCCTTTTTTAACTTTATTCAGTCTCTTGAGAGATTCTAGAACGCTGCCTTAACTTTTAACTGAAGGACTTATATATCCTGTATATTTCATTGCGCCAATACTCCAGTTAAATGCAGAACAATCTAAATAGACTACATTCAGAGTACGACCAGTCTTGCTTCAAATTCTGTGAAAAGCACTAAAGCACTACACCTAGATTAAGTAGTAATACTCTTGCAGACAATTCTTAAGTTGCTGGTTTGTTTTTAAAATCATAAATATGTAACTCTACCTATATTTTGTTGATGAAATCCTCCCTGCTATGTTTTGAGAGAGAGAACAGTAATTTGGTTGTTAGGTTTTGTGGGTTTTGCCTTTTTTTTTTTTTACCTTTTGACCCCCTTCACTCATTTCTCCCACCCACTCCTCACCTCCTACCTCTGGCAACCACCCATCTCTTCTCTGTAACCATGAACTTGAGTTTTGTTTTTAAGACTCCACATAGTAGATTTTCTTTATTCACCATCTATAGGCACTTTGGTTGTTTCCATATATTGGCTATCATAAATAAGGCTGCAATGAACGCAGGAGTGCAGATATCTTTTTGAAGGTTTTCCTTTGCGTGTGATAAATACCCAGAAGCGGAAGTGCTGAATCATGGTATTTCTTTAATTGAGCAACCTCCATACGGTTTTCCAGTGTGGCTGCACCAATTTACATTCCATCAACAGTGCAGGAGGATTCTGTTTTCTCCACATCCTTGCCCACATTTGTTATTTCTTGGCTCTTTGGTACTAGTCATTCTGACTGGTGTGAAGCGATAGCTCACTGTGGTTCTGATTTGCATTTCCCTGATTAGAGATGTTGAGCATCTTTTCATGTACCTGTGGGCCAGCTGCAGGTCTTCTTGAAAAATGTATTCAGATTGCCCATTTTTTAGATACTTTTCTATTGAATTTTAGGGGTCCTTTGTATATTTTTGATATAAATTTTGATATTACCAGACGCATGAATTGTAAATACGTCCTCCATTCAGTAGGCTGTATTTTGATTTTGTTTTTTCCCCTCAGGGTATAGAATCTTTTCAGTTTGATGTAGTCTCATTTCTGTGTCTGTTCTTGTTTTTGGGGTCAGATTCAAAAAAGTCATTGCCAAGATCAACATCAAGGAGCCTACTGCCTAGACTGGCTTGGAGTTTTATGGTTTCAGATCCTATGCTCAAGTGTTTAGTCCATTTTGTGTATGGTACAAGATAGTGGTCAAGTTTTCTCCTTATGCATATGGCTGCCTAGTGTCACCAATACCATTTATTAGAAAGACTGTCCTTTTCCCTTATGTGCCTGACTTGTCATAAAGTGGCCATATGCATGTTTGTATTTCTGGGTTCTCTGTTCCATTGATACTATGTGTTTATGCTGATAACATAGTGTTTTAGTTACTATAGCTTGTTAATGTAGTTTGCAATCAAAAAGCATAATGTCTCCACATTTGTTCTTTCTCAATACCTCTTTGGCTATTCATGATCTTTTGTGGTTCTGTACAAATTTTAGGATGATTTTTTCTATTTCTGTGAAAAATGCCATTGGAACCTTGATAGGAATTGCACAGAATCTGTAGATTGCTTTTAGTATGAACATTCTAAGTATTGATTCTTCTAATCCATCAGCAGAAAAATCTTTCCATTTATTTATGCTTTCAATCTCTTTTCTTATTATCCTAGTTTTCAATATGTAAGTCTTTCACCTCATTGGTTAAATTGTTCCTACATATTTTATTCTTTTTGATGCAATTGTTAGTTTTTAGTGTGTAGATTTTTCTGTTAGTTATTAGTGTATAGAAACAAGTTTCTGTGTTTTGATTTTATATTATGTAACTATTGAATTTATTCATTCTAATAGTTTTTGGTGGACTCTTTAAGGTTTATTACCTGTACCACATGATCTGCAAATACTGAGTTATTTTCTTCCTTTCCAATTGGATGTCACCCCCCCCTTTTTTTTTTTTTTTTTTTGCCTAATTGCTCTTGCTAGAACTTCCAAAACTATGTTGCATACAAGTGGGGATAGTGAGCATCCTTGTCTTATTTCTGATCTTAGAGGAAAGGCTTTCAGCTTTTCATCACTGAGTATGAAGGTTTATGTGGGCCTGTCATCTATGACCTTTATTATGTTGAAATACATCTCCTCTATAAGTCCTCTACTTTCTTGACTTACCAAAAATAGAGGTTGATCATGATTTTTATACTTCATTTTGTTAATGTGATTACATCACATGGAGTCATTCATAGATGGTGACCCATTCTTCCATCACTGGAATAAACCCCCCATGACTGTGGTCCTTTCAATGTGTTGTTGCATTCAGTTTGCTAATATTTTGTTTAGGATTTTTGCATTATGTTCATCAGAGATACTAGCCTATAATTTTATTTTCTTGTGGCATCTTTGTCTGGTTTCCCTGTCAGGGTAATTCTGACTTCATAAATGTGTTTGGGAGATTTCTTTTTTCTATTTTTTAGATGACTTTGAGAAGGGTTGATATTCTTTAAAAATTCATGCATTCTAGGGGCGCCTGGGTGGCTCAGTAGTTAAGCATCTGCCTTCGGCTCAGGTCATGATCCCAGGGTCCTGGGATTGAGCCCCACATCGGGCTCCCTGCTCGGCGGGAAGCCTGCTTCTCCCTCTCCCACTCCCCCTGCTTGTGTTCCCTCTCTTGCTGTATCTCCCTCGGTCAAATAAATAAATAAAATCTTTAAATAAAATAAAATAAATAAAAATTCATGCATTCTACCTGCTTTTTAATCTAAAACTGTTTTCAGAATATCATCAGATCCTCAGATTGTATATACACAAGTAATATTTGATTGAAAAAGACAATACATTTACTTCAATTTGAAGGTATTACACATAAGTGGAAAATTAACTCCTTAGAGGTACTGCTTCACGCTGTGCCTAGTCTTCTCATTTGTAAACTGCATAGAATGCAAACCTCCTGAAAATCTCACACACGTATGCATGCACAAAGACAAAAGCCAGGGATTTTATAGTCAGATTAAGCCTAAAATTATGTATTTTTCTAAAAGAATCTCTTCAGTTATTAAAAACAAAGGCCTAAACAAAATTTAATTCCCATTTGGTTACAATCACAAAAGACATATAAAGGTCAAGTATCTAGAAATCATGATGTAAGCCACAAGTATAAGGGATACTGCATTAAACTGTGGCATTTTCAAACATTAGACCAGAAAATGTTCTTGCCTGTTTCAAAGGGTTTCAATAGCTTTCCCTGAATTTACAAACCTAGAAATGGTCCATCCCCAAAAATCAGGAGCTCAAAATTCTATTTCAGTTTCCTGTAGCTTTCTTTCTTCCAAGTGATAAGTTCCATGAAATCATATTATCTTAAAGACAATAAAATGCACTAAATCATTACACATACACACACATTAAAAATTGCCATATGTCTGGAACTGTGCAAAGCATTAAGAACTAATTCACTGTATTCTTAAAGATCTATAGCACAAATAAAAATTTAATTTTGTCAATTTATTAACTCATTATATAAAAAGTATGGTTAATGATACAGCTTAGCATAACTAAGTACATTTCTATTCTCCAGCAAAGTATGTAAGATTGCTTTTATCTCAACTTGTCACCACTAATCACCTATGCATATCTTCCCTGTAACTTTATTTGAAATATAAAGTTAAAATAAGTGAATAAAATTGTCTAGAGGTGTACTGGTTTCTTGTGCAGAAATGTACTTATTTCTCAGGGTATTGCTAGCAGAAAATGCTCCTTATGCAATTAAGTTTAGGAAATGCTACCTTAAACTTGAGCAACTTCGTGTCAGTCTTTGGTTACTAATATCCATTTTAAATATTCAAGTGGGTGATATTATGTCTATTACCTCCCAAATATATTTTACCATGAAGCCTTTTCCTAAGAACTTATCTTAAAGAATATTCCATGGAACACAGGTTAGACAATCATGATTTAAACCTTCCAAGTTCAGCATTTTAACTCACTCTTTTTCTACAGAATACACTCAAAGTCCCCACCCCCTTGAATCAGGCAAATCATATGTACTTAATGGTAATTAAAAGGCAAAAACAAGCATAAACGTACATTTTAGAGAAATATAGTTCCAACTTAAAGGAAAAGACATTTAAACGATGTGTATTTAGTATCAAAATATAGTTATAAGTAACATGATGGATATGGCAAGTAAATAGTATATGGTCAATAATCAACGTTGGCATATTTGGCTCTTGCATATTTGACTTGACACTCCTAAACTCAGATATCTGAGACAACAGTCATGTAAACAATCAAGTAATATTGTTATTTATTGAGGGCACTAAATCAAGTAAATATAGTTACTTGTTGAGGGCTCTGTAATTCTTTTTTCCATAAAAGCAACAAGAACATTGACAGATATTATGAAAATTAACTTTTTCAGAACTCTGGAAATTAATCAAAGCCATGTGACAGTCTATGGAATGTTTGTTCCAGTAGCTAATGCTGAATCTTGGTAAAGAAAAAAAAAAGTGAATATTGTGCCATTTTAACTTACCCTGTTCTCCCCAAACCCCCCCACCCCCGCCAACAGTCTCTCCTGACCATGATTGTCATCTTGAAAACCAATACCCTACATCCACAGTGAAAAACAGAAGCCTAGCAGCCACTGGATAAGGCAGAACAAAATTGGAGCTTCTCCAAATTCTAATCCCCAGGTAGCTACAAGAGTTTTACCCCTTCACCTGTCTACAAGCTACATGAAAAACCTAAGTTCCAAGGTTTGTTTTTATTTGACTTAAGTCAGAGACTTCCAGTGAATGTTTCCCTGGGAATGTACTAAAAAGTATCAACAGTAATTGCTTATTACAGCAGCTGCCTCATGTGGTGGGAACAACTGAGGCAAACAATAAGCTAACCTGAACCATTAAAAGGAAAAGCTGAAGAATGAGATATCCATACAAGACTTTGAAAAGCTCAAATGCTATTCCTAGGTATCTAGTAAAGACCATGAACATGCACAGGGATGCCCACATGCCCACGAAAGACATGAGAAGGTCTTATGCTCGCTCTTCTGACTCATCTAGTGCTTCACAAGCAGAAAGTGAGAACGAAGCCAGAGTTGTGAACTGCTTCCCTGAGCACAGCAAGTGTGCCCCTACACACAGAGACACTAGGCAAAGCAGGAAACATGGTTTATTCCAGATACTTAAGGAAATCTCTTCTCGTTAAGTGACCACTGAACTATCCGAGCAGAGACTTCACTGGCTACATATGACAGAGTAGAGAAGAATATACATACTACATAATTCAGGTTAAGTCATTTAACAAATCAATAGTAGAATCAAGTATTTTCAAAAGCAAACTCTAGGGGGATGGGTTCTGATTTCCAAAATTGCCATATTACTAAAAATGGCTAGTTTTCAACAAAAATTAGCAGATATGCCAAGAAACAAGAGCATACATAAAGAAAAAAATCATACAACTGTCCTGAGAAAGACTAGACTTCTGACATACTAGGTAAAGACTCAAGTTATTTTAAACATGTTTCATGAACCAAAGGAAACCATGTCTGATAAACTCCCTTAAGCAGTGGCAGAACATATTCTAAGCACTAAAAGAAAAAGCAACTGTCAACCAAGAATTTTATATCCAACAAAATAACCCTTCATAAATGAAGTACAACATTACCAGCCACCATGGTCTAGAAGAAACACCAAAGGGAGTCTTCAAGGCTAAAGTGAAGTAACAGACAGCAACCAGTAAAAGTAACTACATACAGAACTTAATACAACAGACAACTATATTGTACCCTTTTATCTGATTTAGAAAGAGCAGTAATTATCAATGAGTATTGAAGGTATACAGTGTATGAAGATGTCATTTGTATGACAATATAGCACAAAAGAGTACAGAGAACCCAGTATTGCTGAAACTTTTGTTGTTAAAAGACATGTTTTTGCGTTTTTTAATGCTAAAAAAAAAATTCAATTATAAGAAAATATAGGAGAGACCCACACATTTGTAGGCAGCACTCAACTCTCATGGTCACCAGTTTGGGAACTATAATGTCATTCTCAGCCCTTTGAGATTTATAAAACATGTAGAATTAGCCCATTTTATATATCAGAAATCTACTTTCTAATAGTATAAGCAAACTGCTTCTGGAGACAGCATTTACTTAGGTTATTTCCTTCCAGAACCCTAAGCATTTCCTTGAATCCTCTGCAACAAGATATAAAGGTTTTGTTAAAGTATTGCTAAATTCACTTCCCTCTAAAAATGCTTCTTCAAAATCTATTGTATAATTTAAGTGTTCTAATGTGTTGTTTAATAAACTCTTCTAGTAAACTGCCATACCAACATGAGACAGAGTAATGATAATTTATTTCAACTAAAAATAAACTTGTTCTATCCTTTTTCCAATTTTATTCTTCTTACTTTTGTGCCAGTCTCCACCTACTGATAGGAATGCTATCAGCTACAAATGTCCAGGGCACTCACATGGGCCCCAGGAAGCCTCCCACAGGCATCTCCTAACTCCAAACCAATGTTATGACCAGACCAACTCCGGCAGTTCTTACTAGGATTCCAAGACACTCTTCAGCAACAGCCATCAGGAAACTTGGGGTGGCGGGGGGGGGGGGGGGGGTAGGTAAAAGTTTATCACTTACAAGACTTGGAAATGATACAGCACACCCAGGGCTACATAGCAAGGTCACAGATAGAAAGCACACATGCAGAGGTCAATGGTTCTGATGTTTTGGGGTCAAGTATGGGAGCCTAAGGTTTTGGAGGCTCACTATTCATTGGTGAATTTGAAATGTTAAAGGAAGAATTTAAAGCACAGGAAGTGAAAAGTGGCCCTAACAGTCAGTTATCAAAACCAACCAAGGTCTCTGAAGCAAACACAATGAAGAGGACAAAGTCCCTGACTTCATGAACTACATATTTTCAGGCAATAAAGGTAACAAGTACACAAACCAAATTATTACAGATCAAATAAGTACTACAAAGGAAATTAAAAAGGGAATCAGAAAATAAGAAGAAAACATAGGAAGGCTTCATAAGGAGTTGATTTTTAAGCTGTGATCTAAAGGATGAAATTAGGCCAGAGTATGAGAAAAAGCACTTGTGTCAGCAGAAAAAAATATATGTGACTAGTCAGACTTGTAAAGCTGCTAATACCACAAGAATGTTACAGGTTCAGTACCTATTTTGTTCAAGCCAAAAAGTTCATGGTAAGAAGAAAAAGTAAAGAAGTTAAAAATAACTTTCAAAAGAAAAGCAGAAGCAACATCTAGTATTTGTTGACTAATGAAGATGTAAGTAGTGGTCTTAATTTTTTCATGTCCTTGTAGTAGAATGATATACACATGCCTTTGTAACCATCTGAAGTGTGAAGTGTACCTGCCCACTGCACTCCTGTGGGGACTAGTCACATGGCTTCCCTTGTCCAATGGGATGGGAGTGGAAGTGGCACTCTGATAGACGCATGCCTATTGCTTTTGAAGAATCACATCTTTCCACTTCTCTTCTAATTTCTGCCATTGCTCTAAGAAGTTCTCCAAGGTAGCTGCTGCCCCTTCAGCCTGGGCTCAAGAAACACACATAGAGCAAACCTGAGTACAGCCCTCAAGCAGGGAACCACATATAAAACACCAGACATGACAACAACAACCCAGTCAAGCCCAGCCTAGATCAACCAACACCCAGCCAATCTGCAGACAGGCAAGCAAGAATAATTGATTGTTGTTTCATGCTAGGAGTTTTGGGAATCTCTGCACCTCACAACAGCAATCACTTCTAATATGAAGTACTGTACTAGAAAATTTCACATGGGCTAGCTCATCCCAAGTTCCCTTTGAGATAGGGCTTAAAGTAGTATCTATTTAACCATTAAGAAAATGAGGTAAGGAAACAGATTGACAGAGTAAGAACTCATATTCAAACCCCAACAGCATAATTTCAAAGTTTGTGGATTTTTATTACTATGATAGTCCCCCTTCTCATAGTTGGCTTCAGTGTATTAACAACAGCATTAACAAATATATCCTTATCCTGTTTCTAGTCTAGCATTTATGATGTCAATTTCAGAAGAGAAACTGAGAACTTAATTGGGGTCTCCTGATTTGTTTTTGTTCCTGCTCTGTCAGGATTTACTTTACCTGGGCGCAAACTTAATACCACTTTAAATGATATCACTGTTTTATCTTCCAGAAAATTGAGTCAAGACACAAGCAGCTACACGGGGCGGGGGGGGGGGGAGGGTGTAATATAATTACACTGTTTATCATTTACACTGGATGAGAATAAATTTTTCTTTAGTAAATTAAATTTTTACAATGTCTTACGGAAAGTAAGAGGACATTTTAATTACACAATTTGATAGTTACAAATCCTCTTGAAAAATTATGCAAGGAAAGATGTTCCTTTTAGAAATAAAAGTTAATAAATTATTTCACCTGAATGAATAAACATGGTGAATATAAAAAGTAAAATTTACTGAACTGTATATTGAGTGCCACATTTTGTTTTTTTTTCACATAGTATTATACTGCTTTATAGACCACCAGGACATGATGTGACATAATTTGGAATAGGGTTGAAAACAAAGGGCATTTATGCATTCCAAAATCCATCAAAATCAGGTATGCAGTAAGTAGACTAGCCTACTTCTAATGAAAGGGAAAAAAAATATAACTTCCTTATACTCTTAATACCATTTAATATTTTGTGGTAGGGAACACACAGACTGCACCAATGGTGTAACCTATCTTCATCAGATTAAGGAAGGCTTTGGACATTTTTTAACCTATAAAGAAACTTCTGCTTACCTTAAGGAAAAAGAAAAAAGCCTGACCAAAGCATCTTAGAAGTTTTAGTTATTCTTAGAATTAGATGATAAAACATTTATTCCTTGCATTTTTCTCATTACCCTGCAGACTACTATGGTTAAGAAAAAGGTGTGTTCCCAAGAAAGGAATTTAGTATCATTAAACACAAATAGGGTGTTTCCTGAACCTCCTTCACTGAACTCTATCAGAAAATAATGGAGTTAGTCATCCTATTTTCTTCCATTTCAAATACACTTATTCCCCTAAGGCATGTATATCTAAAACACACTCAACATCAGGACAAACCCACTCAGTTAAACCAAAAAGATGAAAACCAGAGATAAAAAGACAGACAATATGCTAATAAAAACCGAACTGCTGAATATACTTCCAACTAACTCATTAAGGAAATACTCCAGTCTTTTCATTCTGTGTTGCTAATCTTATTGAACAGATATTTGTACAAGTAATTATACTTTTTATAAGCAGGATGTATTAGAATAAAGCATGACATTGTTGCAATTATCAATTTCAGGAAACCTAACCGGTATTGTAATGATGCCACAATTTGGATCTTGTGTTTGCCATTTAACATATTTCGACCCTGTGCAAGTACCTTAACTTAATTAGAAAATAGGACTATATCACATACTATTTATTCTGCCTTCCATAAAGTGTGTACTCTGTGAACTAGCAGTTTCCCTTTCCTTCTGTATGAATGGGTAATGCCATGTTAATTTAACAAATTAAGTGTATTGTAGGGTGAGGCAGAAGAGGACATTTTCAGTCAGTTTCAAGTGACTGTCTCTAATAATCTTAAAAACACATGTACACTTCTCCTTGGTCAATCCCCACTCTATACAAACTCCCAACTAATCGAGCAGTAAAGAACAAATGAAAATGCATGCTGCAGAAAAACAGAAGCTTAGACACTACAGACACCAAAATGAGAACTGCAGTCCAAAGAAAAGGGCAAGTGGCTCTAAAACAAGCAATAGGGATTTACTTCTTTTGTTCAATTAATAATGTATTTTAACATTTAATTGCTGTTTTAAGAAATCTAACATTGAATAGAAATATATGGCTAAATCTGTTTTAATTCTGTAAGCTAAAATATCAGTTATTACTAGAGCTTTATTAACTGAGACCAGTATTTCTGTCACTGAAATAAATCTTTTGAAATTAATGGTCTCAATAAAGTGGGAAATCTATTTTAAAGCAACTGTTTATTCTCTAACAATTTGGAATATCCTTGTCATGATTCACCTGGCAAATGTCTTCACTACTATGACTTCTCATATACTTTGATTGCATCATTCCATCAGCTCAGTGTGTTTGGGCTGTATTAATACTTTATACTAGCTTAGGCTTATGTCACCAACCAAATGACCACTGGGTATCTTTTCAACCTCTACTCAGTTTTTCTTAATAGGTAATCATTGCCATCCCCAGTCCTTTAACAGTTTCTGAACTGCAAAATCAGAGCCAAAAAAATTTTAGACATCATCTAGTCCGAATCCTTAATATTTGAATTATTAGGCCCAGAAAAACTAAAAACTATGCCTGTTATTATTCAAGGACATAGAAATACAAGTAGGGCATTTCGACTCCCGATGTCATCATTGTTTATGACTCCTTCCATCACTGGGTAAATAGGCGTGAATAAAAAAGGTGTATTAGGATGCCAGAGTGGCAGGGCAGGCAAGCCCAGCAAAGAGAATACCCACCGGAAGAGTGGCTTGAGTAGGTACCTGGCTCAAGGTCCAAGTTCATTTAGTGGTACAGTACAAAGATTTGTGTTCACTTATGGCCTCAAGGCACTACTACTGCCTCTATTATGATTATATTACATAATATATAGTCTTAGATCAAAATTTCTGACCCCAGTTACAATGGCTGGCTCAACAACTTCTATACCTTTATCTATTTTCAATATTAAAATATAATTGGAACAAGAAAAAAAGTTTCACAGAAAAACTTTACATTACTTCCAAACCTATCTCAAAATTATGGAACAATGAAAAAAGCTTATGTAATTAACCACATTTACATGTGAACTTTAGGGACTGAAGCAATCGAACCAACGAACAATGGAACTGCACTTAATACGTAGCTTTCATTAACTGTATGCTACTTCCAGACGTTTACTGCTCAACCCAGCCCAGACTATATTTTCCCCTTTCATGGACAAGAATACAAAGACTCCAAGGAGTATAGCAACTGACTAGACAATGCGTAAGTTGTTAAAACTAGCAGAAACTCCACTGTCTTCCCCACTTCTTATTCTTAGAACAGGATGATTGTGATAGATTAACAGCCACAAATTCTCAGGGGAGGGAGGTCTGTTTTGCCTCTCCTTAAATATACTGGCTGGCTTCTAACTGCTCTGAGTTACAGAGTAAAATAGAAGTGCTAGGTTCAGGTCTGTGCCCAGGCCATAACAAGACTGGCAGCTTTCAACCCGGTATCATAGAACACAGTCTATTCTCAAGCTCACTGTTGACCACAGCCAATAGATTTCAATCTAATTTTATCCTGGATGTTTTTTCAGTCCTCAGTTTTCACTGTATTCTCTTTTACACTTTCTCTATTTGTCCTGAAATTCATCAGATCTCATGCATTATGTCAAGGTTTTCTTGTAGATTCAACATTTTTTTTTCAACATTATTTTGAAATCCTATACTACTGTTTCCAATATGTCGGTCTTTTCCTAATTGACAGATTCTCTTAATATTAATCACCTTTACTTTTTTTTTTTGAACATAGAGTAATTTTGAACTATAGAGTGGGCACTGTAGACATGTGTTACAGACTGTATATTGTTTCCTCTTCCTCTGAAGGGTGGTGATTGGTGCCTGGTAAGGGTTTCTACTCCTAAGATGTGGTCCCTCTGGAGTATTAATAGAAATCCAAAGGTATTCACTAACTCTCTTTAACATGGCAGGACTGCAAGCTCCAACTCTGTCTCCTCTGGGGTGAGCACCTGCTTAAGTGTCTGGTCATCTTTCAGTCTTGCAGTTGATTCCCTGGGGACCCCCCAGGTCCCTTGGAATACTGTCCCATGCATACAGAGTTCTGGAGTCAGCAAAGGCTTTAAGCTGTCATATGCACATATGGTCCCGCCCCCTCCTCTGTGGCCATTCTAAACTCCCTCAATTCTCAAATGCCCTGGGAGCCCCATGTTCAAGCTCTAGCTTCTCAGGACAAAAGTTTTAGCTTTCTTCCTTGACACTACAGGGATGGAGATGTGGCCTCAGGGGCAACAACAAAAACTGTATCGTTCACTCATCAATAAGGACTTGTATACTACACATAATTTGAACAGGAAAGGTTTAATATAAAGTATTATTAACTGTATATGATAGTTTACTAACAATGAATAAAACTCTTTTAAAAATCTCAGGAAATAAACCCAAGGAAGGAAAAAACATAGAAAGGGGCCCCCACTCTCCAAGACTGAAATTCAAACCTCATTTAAAAACATCTGGCTGCAGCCCACTGGATGGTCAAGAAGTTTAGCAACCTGACCTGGACCAGAGACAGTGCACCATCAGTAAGCCAAGGCTGGGCTCAGAAACCATGGGCTAAAACTAGATGCCAGGGACCTTAGGCTGATCAACAGGACACTGCACATGGGGACCACCAAGCTGGAGTCTACTGCTGGGCCAGGGAAGTAAGGCTGGCAGGCACAAAACCACACACTGGGACTGGACAAAGGGAAAACCTCCATTAGGGTGTCAGCAAACAAAAGCTGGCAGGCATGGAATGGAGGACCACAACTACCATCAGAAACTTGCTAGAGAATCAATACCACTCAATGCTGCACACACGCGTGCTGACGGCAGCTGTGGAACCAGCAGGAATGCAAGCATCCCAGAACCAGAAAGAGAAACGCCTTCCCCCACAGTGTCCCGTCAGCACCCTCCACTGAGGAAACTAAAATGTTCTTGGCAAAGAACGATGTCCATGGGACATAGCAAGACAGTAAAAAGTAGATTTAGAGCTGGCAGGCAATAAATTAAGTGGCACCGTATGTAAATGTGGATCTTACCCACGGTTGAGTCCCTTCAAGGGCTGAATCTCTTTCATTTCCTGCCTACTTTTAGTAACTAATGACTGCCTTCATACAAGGGTATCTATCATACAGGTACACATAACACAAATATATCATCTCTCTTTGTGTCTCTTATTACATATAGGTAGCATAGCTTTTATTTTTTTATGTACATGAGGGCTGGCCATTTGAACTATTCTGGCATTAATATAAGTCAAAAGCTCTGGATAATGATATGATGTTGAATCTAGAGAATACTTTGAGCAGAGAAATACCACTCTTTTAATGTTTCAGACTATCTACTGTGAGGTTTATGAAACGTATGGCCATTTTGGCATTCAATGGTACACGTTAAGTTTCACTAACAAACCCTTACCCAAGATATTCTCAGGGAAAAAAAGATTTCTACTAATAATAAAAAAAAAAAAACCACAAAAAACACACAAAAAAACAAAAACCTGAGTTTACTCAAACACATACGAAATGGCCTCCTCAAACTGGCCAGATAACGCCAAAGTCACATTCTTAGCTCATAATTTGAAATACTCTCAAGATGTTAAAGTCCAAAAAACATGTCCATAAAATGAAACAAACTTCAAAATCATGTGTCGCTATTTTTATGTGTTAAAATCTATAAAGTTTAAGTACATGTTAAAGGGCATGTAGTTCGAAGGGACGGATTACACAAAACTCACTCGGATTGGGAGTATTCTCCATAACAAAGGTTGTTCCTAAACATGCCAACTTCAATATTACATAGTTAGTAATCTTTTTAATGTCGTTATATAGGACTTCAAAGTTCTAGGCAGCAGACTAATAAACCACAACCCTGTGGGAACCACTTGAAAGCAAAACTTTCCTTCTAGTTCTTGTGGCAATACTTTGTGAAACAATAAGAAAGCTGTATTACAAAATCAGTAACTCTGACACCAAACACCACAGAATATTTTTATGAAAGACTTATGTGTCTTCTAAAAATGTATTCCTATGTCAACAAGGTGAGAAAATTTAGCAGTGCTCACCACTCAGTAAGAGTTGGCTGTACCTCAGATAGACAGATAAAGTGTGGACACAACTCCACATTTGAATTAGAGGATTTATTACTCTGGTGAGCAGGGGCACTGTAAGTGATCTAATCCCTTGTCACATAGGAATCAGACCTTACAAAGCTGTCAGAATTGCTATGGAAGGCGCAGACTAAAGGACGGGGAGAAGGAAAAGAGGAGTCATCATCAAGTAGTCAATCTGACAAGCCAAACCTCCCTGGACACCAAAGGGGGACTTTGAGGAGAAGTCATGGAGAGGTCTGTGAACAACAGGCGCTCAAGTGTAGCTACCACCTCAGTGAATCTGCTGAACCAAGACTGATGATGGTAAACAGCACTGATGGCTAGCCATCATGAGGAGGAGCTACATGGTGGAATGAGATGGGAAGGACAGGTTGGAACCCACCAGACACAATTTGTCTGTCAGTCACCTAGTCTGACAGCACAAAGACCTTACAAGAAAAATGGCTTCTGTTTCACCTTGGTTTTCCAAATCTCATTCTTGCTCCTTTGATGAATGTAACCAAGTAAATAAGTAAATCAATAAGAGTTCCCAACTTAACCAAACTAGCATACAGATACCTACCAAGATGACTATGTAATTTAGATACACACAAAAATGAATTTATTAAGTCATCCATCTGCTTAACAAAATACACATAGTATATGAAAAAGACGTGAATATAATTTTAAGGTTTTAAAATCCATATTCCTTCATTAGAAATGTATCCTCAAAACAGCTCACCGTTCTTTATCCATCATCTCCAGTTTTTCTGAAGTTAACAAGCTTCAAATAGGCCTCAAAGTTCTTAGATCTTCCTAAGAAGTCGGTTTTCTTTTGGCCATCAACTGCTAAGCTACCACCTGGACGCTAACGCCTCCACCACACAAGGTAACATAAAAGGTTGAAGGACTTAATGTGATTGCAATTTACTTCAGTATTTGAGTCTGTATGAACCCATACCTGGATGAACAGAAACAACGTACTAACATACTCTATCCAGTCTGATTCAGTGTCCACTGTTTGCCTCATCTTTTATTTTCATGGACACCTGCAATTAGATTGCATCTATACTGTTTTTGCAGCTATACAACACCAGTAAAAATAGCAGTTCATATATTAAGACATGATTCTTAAAGAATAAGTGTGAACTAAACTAAGAGTAAGAAAAGAATTTGCTAGTATTCCTCTGTAAAGTTTTCACAGTAAGTCGTTTTCTACTCCAGAGTATATAAGGAAAAGAATTTCATTTTTCTTTAAGAGCATGCCAAATCTTATACTATCAAGAAATCCTCTAATTTTTTACATTCTCCCATTAATATGTATTGAATACCTACTAGGTTTGAGGCACTGTGCTTCATAATGAAGACAGAAGAATAAAAGAGAAATGGTTAATGTCTGTAATATTAGAGAGTGCTTTATTACTCTAAGTAGCCAAAAGAGTCTTTAAAAAAAGTTGGACGTCTCATACTTCTTTATTTCAAAACTTACTGTAAAACTACAGTGATCAAATAAGTATGGTCCTAGCATAAAGGCATATAGACCAACTGAATACAATAGAGTGCCCAGAAATAAACCCCTGCTTACATAAAATTAATTTTTTTACAAGGGTGCAAAAACCATTCAATGGGAAAGGACAACCTTTTTACAAATGGCACTGGGAAAACTGGATATCCAGATGCAAAAGAATCAAGTTGGGTTTTATTTAACACCATATACAAAACTCAAAATGAAACAAAGACCTACCTATAAGAATAAAAATTATAAAACTCTAAGAGGAAAACTTTATGACATTCAGTTTGGCAAAGATTTTATTGGATTTAATGCCAAAAGCATAGGCAATAAAATTAGGAATAGGTAAGCTAGGCTGTATTAAAATTAAGCTTATTTATTAGAAGACACAATCAAAGTGAAAAGGCAATCCATGAGAGAGGAGAAAATATTTGCAAGTTATCTGGTAAGGAGTAAATATCCAGAGTATATTAAAAACTGAGAACAATGAAAAAACCAGCCCAGTTTTTTTAAAAGGGCATAGGACTTGAATAGACAGGTATCTAAAGAAAATATGTACTTTGTAAACAAACGGTCTCCTACAGATTTTTAATTATGCCAACAGGTGATGATATCAATAAAACAGATCAATTTCTAAAAACATAATGTGTCAAAATGGGCTCAAAGGAGAAAGCCTAGATAATAATCATTACAGAAATGATAATGTTAATTGAATAACCACCAAAAAGCCATTCTCCTAACCTTATCACCCCCTAAAACAATCTCCAAGCTTCGGCAATTTTACTAGGAACTTCTATCAGAATTTGAAGATTAAATTTGTTTCTTATAAAAATTTTTCCACAGAATAAATGAGAAAAAATGACCTACCTCATGAAATACAGTGTTGCTATGAAAATCCAGTAAGGACAGCACAAGAACATAAGACAATTTCACTTATAAACAGAAAAAAATCCCACATGAAATACCAAGTAGCTAAGTCCAACAGTATAAAAAATACTATTAAGTATTGTTCATCCCAGAATCACAAAGATAGCTCAACATCAGTAAGTCTATCACATGAATTCACTATCAGCAAGACAGAGAAGTCACAAAATGATCTTACAAGATACAGAAAAATAGTTTCTCAGAAAGTGTAATGCCGTCTTGTGAAATTTTTAAAGAAATAAACCTTGGAAAAGAGAAATTAAAGACTTTCAAACCAAAAACTTAGAGCAAAGATTTTAAGAAATTAGATGAAGTCTGTTTAACGACAGAATCGAGAAAAACATAACCCCATTTTCTTTCCTCTTCTACAACATAATACCAGTGGTCCTGGCAAAAGTGACGACAAAATACACATTTGAAGGATAAAGACATATTTGTCATTATTTACAAATAACATCGTTTATGTAAAACACCTTAGAAGACTTCACCTATAAATTTAAAACCAGAGTTCAAGGACATTGTCTTTTACCACCTAGCTCATTCATTCAGTCCCAGGGGAAGCCAGATCCATTATGACTTAACTTTGTCCAGAGGTAGCTGTAAGGAGAAATCAGATTCTGGCTTGTGGCCTTAGCTATAGGGCCATGTGGGTCTATATATATTTGGTTAGTTTGGTGGCCTAGGCATGGGAGACCAAGAGAATCTGAGGGAGGGCATAGGATGGGACTGATGATCTATTTATTGACCTTTATTTTATATAACTTTGAAACCTTAAGTTTCCACTGATTGGAAGTTTTCATTGCAATGCTTAGAAGCTATTTTTCAATTTAAAGACCAAGTTGATGTCTTTAAACAGTGGGTTGTTTCACTCATGAACATTATATGGCTTATTTAGATCTTTTATGTTCTTTGAAGGATTTTTACTTCGTTCTATATTGTGTACTCCCTATAAGTGATTTCTTAGTTTATTACAGCTAATATATATAATCCACCTTTTATATTTTCTAATTTTTATTTGCTACTGGGTGTTAAGTTTTCTCACAGGCCCTTTTGGTAGATTGCACTTAAAAGACTATGTCATTGAACTCTGGTTTTAAATTTGTATGTGAAGTCTTCTAAAGTGTTTTACATAAACGATGTTATTTATAACGTACAGAAATGTAGTATGTAGAAAAGTTCATCTTCCCTAGAAATCAAATAAAGCCAAAATGCAACAGAGATAAATACTTATCAGATGGAGAATAATTAGAAAGTTACAAAATGTTTTAACTATAGAACTTGTGGCTAAAATTAGAATCCTGTCCTCCCACTTCATGGGTTCTTAAACGGGCACAGCTATTCTGGAGAGCAATCTGGTAATAGGTTACTGAAATTAAGAAGGTATTTATCCTGTGACCTCCCAACTGTACTTCTTGATACATACCCCAAAGAAAACTTGGGGCCATAAAGTGACAGAGAAGAACATTCATTTCTGCATATTTGATTGAAAGCAATGGAGGGGTCCACTCCTGGAAGATAGCAATAGATAAAATGTGGTTTGTGCATGATTGAAAGTTACCAAGTAATCAAAAAAAGTTTTAGATTCTTCAACATGAGTGATTTCCTAAATGCTGAATAAAAGTCAGTCTTTTAGGTCAATTTTGAAAGCAGGATACATTTTAAGAATCTATCTAACAAAGTTATTAAAAAGAAAAACATTAAACAGAAGTTCTTATGGAATCTTAAGATGTTAAGGAAAGAAAAAGTAGTTTAAAATCTAAAATCTAAAATGGCGGCTAGCACAGATAAACAATAGCAGCCAACAGTAAACCAAAACAGATCATCAACTCAGTTCTACAGATCTAAGGTCCAAAACCAAACAAAAAAGATGGAATGAAGAAGTTTGTACTTTATCTGAACCACTGAATTCTACTCATGAAACTAATACTACACTATTTGTTAACTAAAATTTAAATAAAAATTTGAAACATTCAAAAAAAAGTTTGTGCTTTAATGGGTCTCTCAATACATGTTTAGTACCATTTTCAATATTAAGACATGTTGGGGTGCAAAGGAACAGATTTTAAAGGTTTTAGTACGTGAGAAAATTATCAGGAATTCTGGAGTTCACTAAATGAGGAGGAGATGGTGGTGAAGCCCAAAGTAGACGTGTTCTGTTTAATGAAAAGTGGAAAGCTTATAACAAAAATAGAGATAGTAGGATACAAGGTACATATATAGTAGGGAAACAACAAGTCATGATGCCCACAGACTGCAGTTTTGAGCAATAAAAGATAATTTCAGGCCCTGCTAAGGAGCTGGTACTTTTTTTTTTCTTATTATGTTATGTTAATCGCCATTCATTACATCATGATGTAGTGTTCCATGATTCATTGTTTTCATATAACACCCAGTGCTCCATTCAATATGTGCCCTCTTTAATACCCATCACCAAGCTAACCCATCCCCCCACTGCCCTCCCCTCTAGAACCCTCAGTTTGTTTCTGAGTCCATAGTCTCTCATGGTTCGTCTCCCCCTGATTTCCCCTCCTTCATTTTTTTTTTTTTTTTAATGTATAATGTATTATTTGTTTCAGAGGTACAGGTCTGTGATTCAACAGTCTTACACAATTCACAGTGTTCACCATAGCACATACCTCCCCAAGGTCTACCACCCAGCCACCCCATGCCTCGCACCCCCCACTACTCCAGCAACCCTCAGTTTGTTTCCTGAGATTAAGAATTCCTCATATCAGTGAGATCATATGATACCTGTCTTTCTCTGATTGACTTATTTCACTCAGCATAATACCCTCCAGTTGCATCCATGTCGCTGCAAATGGCAAGATTTCATTCCTTTTGATGGCTGCATAATATTCCATTCTATATATATACCACTTCTTCTTTATCCATTCATCTGTCAATGGACATCTTGGCTCCCTCCATAGTTTGGCTATTGTGGATATTGCTGCTATAAAAATCGAGGTGCACGTACCCCTTCAGATCCCTACATTTGTACCTTTGGGGTAAATAGCCAGTAGTGCAATTGCTAGGTCATAGGGTAGCTCTATTTGCAACTTTTTGAGGAACCTCCATCCTGTTTTCCAGAGTGGCTGCACCAGCTTGCATTCCCACCAACAGTGTAGGAGGGTTCCCCTTTCTCTGCATCTCCGCCAACATCTATCGTTTCCTGACCTGTTAATTTTAGCCATTCTGACTGGGGTAAAGTGGTATCTCACTGAGGTTTTGATTTGGATTTCCCTGATGCCGACCGATGTTGAGCACTTTTTCATGTGTCTGTTGGCCATTTGGAGGTCTTCTTTGGAAAAATGTCTGTTCATGTCTTCTGCCCATTTCTTCATTGGATCATTTGTTCTTTGGGTGTTGAGTTTGAGAAGTTCTTTATAGATTTTGGATACTAGCCCTTTATCTGATATGTCATTTGCAAATATCTTCTCCCATTCTGTCGGTTGTCTTTTGGTTTTGTTGACTGTTTCTTTTGCTGTGCAAAAGATTTTTATCTTGATGAAGTCCTAATAGTTCATTTTTGCCCTTGCTTCCCTTGCCTTTGGCAATGTTTCTAGGAAGAAGTTGCTGTGGCTGAGGTCAAAGAGGTTGCTGCCTGTGTTCTCCTTTAGGATTTTGATGGACTCCTGTCTCACATTGAGGTCTTTCAACCATTTGGAGTCTATTTTTGTGTGCGGTGTAAGGAAATGGTCCAGTTTCATTCTTCTGCATGTGGCTGTCCAATTTTCCCAACACCATTTGTTGAAGAGACTTTTTTCCTTTGGACATTCTTTCCTGCTTTGTCAAAGATTAGTTGACCATAGAGTTGAGGGTCCATTTCTGGGCTCTCTATTCTGTTCCACTGACCTATGTGTCTGTTTTTATGCCAGTACCATACTGTCTTGATGATGACAGCTTTGTAATAGAGCTTGAAGTCCGGAATTGTGATGCCACCAGCTTTGCTTTTCTTTTTCAACATTCCTCTGGCTATTCGGGGTCTTTTCTGGTTCCATACAAATTGTAGGATTATTTGTTCCATTTCTTTGAAAAAAGTGGATGGTATTTTGATAGGGATTGCATTAAATGTGTAGATTGCTCTAGGTAGCATTGACATCTTCACAATATTTGTTCTTCCAATCCATGAGCATGGAACGTTTTTCCATTTCTTTGTATCTTCCTCAATTTCTTTCATGAGTATTTTATAGTTCTCTGAGTACAGGTTCTTTGCCTCTTTGGTTAGATTTACTCCTAGGTATCTTATGGTTTTGGGTACAACTGTAAATGGGATTGACTCCTTAATTTCTCTTTCTTCTGTCTTGTTGTTGGTGTATAGGAATGCCACTAATTTCTATGCACTGATTTTATAACCTGCCACTTTACTGAATTCCTGTATGAGTTCTAGCAGTTTGGGGGTGGAGTCTTTTGGGTTTTCCACATAAAGTATCATATCATCTGCAAACAGTGAGAGTTTGACTTCTTCTTTGTCGATTCGGATGCCTTTTATTTCTTTTTGTTGTCTGATTGCTGTCGCTAGGACTTCTAGTATTATGGTGAATAGCAGTGGTGATAGTGGACATCCCCACTGTATTCCTGACCTTAGGGGGAAAGCTCTCAGTTTTTCCCCATTGAGAATGATATTCGCTGTGGGTTTTTCATAGATGGCTTTTATGATATTGAGGTATGTACCCTCTTACCCTATACTCTGAAGAATTTTGATCAAGAAAGGATGCTGTACTTTGTCAAATGCTTTTTCTGAATCTATTGAGAGGATCATATGGCTCTTGTTCTTTCTTTTATTAATGTATTGTATCACATTGATTGATTTGCGGATGTTGAACCAACCGTGCAGGCCAGAAATAAATCCCACTTGGTCGTGGTGAATAATCCTTTTAATGTACTGTTGGATCCTATTGGCTAGACATCTTGGCTCCCTCCATAGTTTGGCTATTGTGGACACTGCTGCTATAAAAATCGGGGTGCACGTACCCTTTCAGATCCCTACATTTGTATCTTTGGGGTAAATACCCAGTAGTGCAATTGCTGTATCGTATGGTAGCTCTATTTTTCAACTTTTTGGTGAGAATTTTTGCATCCAGGATATTGGTCTGTAATTCTCCTTTTTGATGGGGTCTTTGTCTGGTTTGGGGATCAAGGTAATGGTGGCCTCATAAAATGAGTTTGGAAGTTTTCCTTCCATTTCTATTTTTTGGAACAGTTTCAGAATAGGTATTAATTCTTCTTGAAATGTTTGGTAGAATTCCCCTGGGAAGCCATCTGGCCCTGGGCTTTTGTTTTTTGGGAGATTTTTGATGACTGCGTCAATTTCCTTAGTGGTTATAGGTCTGTTCAGGTTTTCTCTTTCTTCCTGGTTCAGTTTTGGTAGTTGATACATCTCTAGGAATGCATCCATTTCTTCCAGGTTATCTCATTTGCTGGCATAGAGTTGCTCATAATATGTTCTTAAAATTGTTTGTATTTCTTTGGTGTTGGTTGTGATCTCTCCTCTTTCATTCATGATTTTGTTGATTTGGATCATTTCTCTTTTCTTTTTGATAAGTCTGGCCAGGGGTTTATCAATCTTGTTAATTCTTTCAAAGAACCAGCTCCTAGTTTCGTTGATCTGTTCTACTGTTCTTTTGGTTTCTATTTCATTGATTTCTACTCTGATCTTTATTATTTCTCTTCTCCTGCTGGGTTTAGGCTTTATTTGCTGTTCTTTCTCCAGCTCCTTTAGGTGTAGGGTTAGGTTGTGTATTGAGACCTTTCTTGTTTCTTGAGAAAGGCTTGTATTGCTATATACTTTCCTCTTAGGACAGCCTTTGCTGCATCCCAAAGATTTTGAACAGTTGTGTTTTTCTTTTCATTGGTTTCCATGAATTTTTTAAATTCTTCTTTAATTTCCTGGTTGACCCATTCATTCTTTAGTAGGATGCTCTTTAGCCTCCATGTGTTTGAGTTCTTTCGGACTTTCCTCCTATGATTGAGTTCTAGTTTCAAAGCATTCTGGTCCGAAAATACACAGGGAATGATCCCAATCTTTTGGTACCAGTGGAGACCTGATTTGTGACCTAGGATGTGATCTATTCAGGAGAATGTTCCATGGGCACTAGAGAAGAATGTATATTCTGTTGCTTTGGGATGGAATGTTCTGAATATATCTGTGAAGTCCATTTGGTCCAGTGTGTCATTTAAAGTCTTTATTTCCTTGTTGATCTTTTGCTTAGATGAGCTGTCCATTTCAGTGAGGGGGGTGTTAAAGTCCCCTACTATTATTGTATCATTGTCGATGTGTTTCTTTGCTTTTGTTATTAATTGGCTTATATAATTGGCTGCTCCTATGTTAGGGGCATAGATATTTACAATTGTTAGATCATCTTGTGGGTAGACCCTTTAAGTATGATATAGTGTCCTTCCTCATCTCTTATTATAGTTTTTGGTTTAAAATCTAATTTGTCTGATATAAGGACTGCCATCCCAGCTTTCCTTTGGTGTCCATTAGCATGGTGAATGATTTTCCAGCCCCTCACTTTCAATCAGGAGGTGTTTTTGGGTCTAAAATGAGTCTCTTGCAGACAGCATATCGATGGGTCTTGTTTTTTAATCCAATCTGATAGCCTGTGTCTTTTGACTGGGGCCTTTAGCCCATTTACATTCAGGGTAACTATTAAAAGATAGGAATTTAGAGCCATTGTATTGCCTGTAAGGTGACTGTTACTGTATATTGTCTGTGTTCCTTTCTGGTCTACGTTACTTTTAGGCTCTCTCTTTGCTTGGAGGACCCCTTTCAATATTTCTTGTAGGGTTGGTTTTGTGTTTGCAAATTCCTTTAGTTTTTGTTTGTCTTGGAAGCTTATTATCTCAAGGAGCTGGTACTTTATGCTGTGGCCATCGAGGGCCACATCAAGTCCTCAAGCTGTGGACCAACATGGACAGACTGGCAGGTTATAAAGATCATTTGGGGGTGCTTACTGATGTGAAACATTAATAAAGGTGGACAAGGACAGCAGGAGACAAACTGTCATGAGATTCCCCCCTTACCCCCAAGGTCAACATTTAAGATAGTAAGAGCTAAGTCAAGATATTTACCAGTTAAAATTTGATGCAGCAGTTTTAAATCAAAGGAAGATAAAGGAAAAAAGCAAGTTCATGTAGCTGTCATTTATACACTGGTCTCCATATATAAAAAGGGAGAAAAATTAGTTACCAGCTAACATCTAAGAAATTATTTTCTGGATGTAGGAGATTATTCTTCTCAAAGGAGGTCCCAGAGAAGGTCACAATACTTTTTCCAACACTTTAGAAGCTGCCCAAAATGGGACCAGAAAGATGACAAGGCATATATGAGCCTACCTAGAAGAAATGGTAGAAGAAAAAAATAGAAGTGGGAAAGAGAGAAATAAACAAATCAGGAGAAATTAAACAAATTGGGAGAAGCAGAACTTTGGAAAGTGTTTGGTAACTCTCCCAACACAGCAGAATTATCTTGAGCACTATAAATACTGCACAGATCATGGTTTTACTAGTAATGGAGAGGTGCAACTTGCTACTGTGATTTACAGTGAACACTCATGAGGCAAACTGATGGTCAGCAGCTATTCTCAGGGAACAAGTCAGCTCCTTCCAACTCCACAAGCTTCATCTTTAGATCCTCTCCTTCCAACTCACGTTTCTTCCTATTTTCTTTAGTCTTTCACACACTCTTCCCCTTTAGGATCTTTTAATTTCTATCCCTTCCTCAGTTTTCCATTTGTTAAACAATTTATGCCCTTCTCTTATCCCTTCCTACTTTTCCTTTCAAAACCCCTTGTAACGTGAGGTTTCTTCGGAGACTCTTCATTCTGAGGCTCTTCCTGACCACCTCTTACTTCAATCCAGGACCAAGTCAACATCCATCAAGGGCCCCCTCCTTTAGCACACTAGAGATAAGGGATAACAAATGGGCAACTCTAAAAATAGCAGTAAAACTTCTGAAAATTCCAGTGCTTGTGGATATGAAGAAAAGACACTCTTAATACAATTCTGTCTTCTTGGTAAGTTTCTTGTCAAGTCAGCATTTAAAGCCCACATTCATTAGCACTTAGTATAAGATATAGCTCTTATTTATTCTTTTGCATTTGGTGTGTGTGTACAGGATATGTTTACAACAGGAAATTCCTGTTCTATTCCCTTAATTTTATGGTCATTATATTCCTGTACTTAAAGACATAAGTGAGACGGGTTTTTTTTTTTCCTATTGAGGGTTTGATTTTTTCCTTAAAGGCATTTTTACCCTTTCACAATAAACAAGCACTTTTTAATATAATATAGATTTTCAATCTCCATTATAAGAATATTTGAATATTAACTGTCTCCACAGTAAAATCTAGGATGCAAAAAGTACATATTACCACAGAGAACACCTGTCACTGGTTGAGTCCTCTGGGTACTTCATGTATGTACGTATTCATGAAAACAAATTACCTTCTAAAATTCTCTCAAAATAAAATAAAATTCTCTGAAAACATAAAAGCTGGACTGTTAGGAATAAGGCCAGGTCTGTAAAGAGATTTTAAAATATAGTTTGTGTATCATTTCAGAATATGATCTACACCATTTCTCAAGAAATGGATTTATGCAGTTTGAAAAGCTCCTTAGTAGGAAAATCTATTTCATAAAGCTGCAGAAAAATATTTCATATTACCTAGTAAGAATTCTCTGGACCAATCTGAAATTTTCATCATATTCCTAGAGACAGCATCATTTACTACTGAATTTCTTTGTTCAAGTTACCAGTTTTTTTCCTTTAGCAACTTCCTAATTTGTCATTAAATACTCCTAAGAAATAGATTTTAGGAACTTAAGAACCAAAGAGTAAACACCTAGTTACATGGAAAAGTAAAAATCAAATATACAAATATTTATCTTAACTCTCTCACACTTCTCACTTAATGAGCTGTAAGTTATTATCAGTCCAGACACACACATTTCAGTATTCATATGTACAACTAGTTTTTTAATTTTACATACTGACAGGCACCTACATTTAGACGTAAGTATAAATATGTACCATATGTAGTCAATACAACTTTATACCCTATCCCATCAATATCCAATCATGAGCATTTTCATGCTCCACTGTAGTTTCCAAAAACACAACTTTAGGTGACCTTTAAAGTTCTTAACAAATGTCTGCTATTTGATTTCTAGAAACACAGCATGAGAAGCTCATATTTACAAAAATATTGCCAATCACCAACTTTAGACAAATATTCACCCATATTTCTCATATTTTCAAATGAATTTCTTAAAGGTTTCAGGAAGCATTTATAAATATACAAATACATACATATATATTATCCCCATGCTCAACTCATAATTTACATTAGTATCAACATACCTAGTATTAGGTATCTACATAGGTATGTGTATGAAATTCTTTCATTGGACAGTATTAAGAATCTAGTGCAAGCCATGAAGTCTTCCAGGTGCTACAAGACAAAGACTCTGAACTCCTGGAACTGACATACCATCAGGAAGCCACAAGTACTTACCAAAAATACAATTATGTAAAATAGTGGTATCTGATAAGGAAAACTAAAACAGAATCAAGGGATATGATAGAGAAGGTTATTTTACTTAAGATTATCAGTGAAGGCTTCTTAGGTGGTGACATTTGCACAGGGACGTAAATCAACAGTGGGAACATTGTTCATACCTAGACAAAGTGACCTAGAAGAACCAGTACATAGGCTTTTTTTTTGTATATTTATATGCACATACACTCTTAGATATCCTTTTTGTTCAAAAAATACTTACTTGGGACTAATATACCAGGCAGGTTGCTATTAACTCAGTAACTTCCCAGGACTCAGTCTAGCAGGGGAGTTAGACATTTTATACACCAATTCCAAGGTAATTTTTCCATTTTAATTTTGGTGCTGGGCAGGAAAAACCAAACAGAATAGGGCACTAGGAAACCTGTAGGGAGTTGGCCTAATCTAGTTGTAGGTAGGGGAATGGAGGGGGACAGAAAAGGATTGTCTAAGTGGTAATTTAGGCATTATCTGAAGGATGTGTAGCAAGGTAGGAGAAAGTCAAGTTCCAGAAAGGAGGAAACTCAAATGAGAGAATGAAGGAGAGCAGACAGCAGAAATGGTGGGGGAAGTAAAAGGCCAGCAGGTAGACATACACAATGTCATCTGGACCCCTATGACCTCTTAGTACCATTTAATTAAGAAAGTCATCTATAACCTCAACCTTCCTATCTTCCATTTTTTTTCATATCCTATTAAGAGATTTTCTTCTACATATTTGAATTTTTTATGACCTTAATAACAGCCCAATTTTTGCTCAACTCCCCATAAATGGGTAATACTATGCATTCTCTACAGGAGTTCCACACAGACAAATTAAACCCTGGATAAAAAAGGGTTCTATGTTTTTTTTTTTTAAGCCAACTTTTTAGTCATTATTCCAGAAATGCCCATAAATAGCCCTGGAAGACAGATTTTTTTTTTTCCTTTGGGCTAATTTTTTGTATTTTAGGCTAAATAGAAGAGAGTAAAAGCAAGTAATTACCATTCCCAACCTTCTCTTTCCTCAAGCCTTCACATCTCACCCACCTCCCTATTAGCTGATGATTCACTCCCTGTATCAGTAGGACAATAAAAAACAAAGAGTAGACAAACTTCACAGCCTCTCACCAAATCTATTTACAACTTTACACACATACTTACTATTCCTTCCTATCTGCGTGGATGACTTATCCATTATCCTGTTCAAAAATCAATTCCAAAACCATTAATACGCTATACCCTATCACCTCTCAATATGGCATCACTTTTTGCTCCCCTCTACTAAATCATTCCATCAGAATATCAGTATGTTACATCATCCATTTTAATTAAGCTATCACCTCCTTCAGCCACCCCATCTGTTTCTCTGCTCAATATTCATGGAAGCTTCTCCAAAGGGAGGCCCTCCTTTTCTTTAGTAAATCAAATCCACACAGGTTTCCATATTGACCATGGTCCCCCAACAGTGGTCAGCTCACACTGCCAAGGCTTATGATCATTTCTATTTTTTAAACCAATATGCAGCAATTACTACAAATGCTCAATTTTGAAACATGTTTCTCTCTAGGCTTCTGTTACATTACCCTATGGCCAACCTCTCTTGTATCCTTTTAGCTAATTCCTCCTTATCTCCTGTGGTAGAGTAAGGCCCCTCCAATATGTCGGTGTCCTATTTCCCAGAATCTGAGTACATTAACTGTTATGTCAAAGGACCTCTGCAGGTATGATCCAATTAATGATTGTGAGATGGGGAGACTGTCATGGATTACCCTGGTGGGCCTGACACTGAAAGTCTTTTAAGAGGAAGGCAGAAAGATCAGACTCTCCCCCATTAGAATGCAATCCTCACAGAGGGAGTCAAACAGGACAGCAACATAGACTCCTGAATTTCCCTCCTCCCACAGATGTACCAAATGCACAGCCACACCAGACGCAATTTAATTTGAAAACTATCTAGAACCCAGCTAAGTGACTTCTACACACTTGTCAAGTGAGAAAAATGCCTACATCAAAAGAGTCAGAGAAGTTGGAAACCAGTCCTAAACTACTGTCAACCCAGCACAGCATCATACAATCAGGAGGATACTCCCAACTCACAACTTCTCCCTAATGATCAAAGAGTTTGTATCACAAATCTTTAAGACCCCCATCTGACATACAGGATCCTGAGACATCAAACTCTGAACATCTACTAAGCTGGTGGTCACAAGACCCAGAACATTACATTACAGCAAATTGAACAGCAGTTTTTTCAACAGGCATGTACATGTAAGCACCAACTGCAGCTATCCCTGTAGGGATCAAACAAAACAGAAAGAAAAGGACTCATTTCAAGGAAGATGGAAGAGAGGAATTAACTGCAAACTTCACAGGCTATGCCTAAGGAGGATCTGGCTTCTAATATAGCACACTTAGAAGCTGGCTACTCTTCTCTGTAGACTGGGAAGCCAGTAGACATTTCCCTCATTCCCACCCTCTAGACTGCTTCAACAATAAAATAGTCACCAGTATCTCCCTGGAAGAAGCTTGTACACATATTTAGGTGCCCAAAATTTTGCAGCTGCTTCTTCAGATGGGACCCCAAAATACCTAGGAGCTCTGATAGCCAACAGGGCACGCATTCATCAGTCCCAAAGGACCATAGCAAATCCAGCAATTTTTTAACATACCACAACTTAGAGGATATAGCCAAACCAGTTTTAAGAGGAAAGTTTATAGTGATAAGTCCCTACATTAAAAAACAAGAAGAAAAAATAAAGTTTTTTAAAAAAGGAAACAAGAACAATTACTTAACTTTACACCTCAAGGAAATAGAGAAACAGCTGCTCAAGGTTTAAAGGAATAAGATCAGAGTAGAATTAAGTGAAATAGGGTATACAGACAATAGAAAAAGATCAATGCAAGAGCTGGTTTTTTGAAAAAATAAGTAGAATAGACAAACCTTTAGCTAGACTTACCAAGAAAAGAGAAGTCTCAATTGTAAGCAAAATACCTAATACTGTGAGGGATAACAAAACTACCAAAGATCATTGCCCTGAACAATTATATGCCAATAAATGGTACAACCTAAAAGAAATGGTAGGTTGTGTATTTCTAGGAATTTACCCATAACTGAATCAGAAATGGAAAATCTTAACAGAATGATTACCAGTAAGGAGAATCTGTCAGTAATCAAAAAGATCACAAACCCAAGTCCAGAACCTGATGGCTTCAGTGGATAATTTTACTTAATACTTTAATGATTAATGCCAATCCTCCTCAAACTCTAAAAAACAGGAGGGGATACCTCCAATCTTATTTTGTAAGGCCAGCATTACCTTCACATCAAAACTAAACAAGAACTCTAGAATTACACACCAATATCCATGACGAACACAAATGCAAAAATCCTCCAAGTATTAGCAAACCAAATTCAACAATACATTAAAGTATCATACACCATGATCAAGTGAGATTTATCCCATAAAGGCAAGAATGGTTCAATGTGTGTGTGTGGCGGGGGCAACAGTGTTGTATAACACATTAAGAAAATTAAGGATAAAAAAAATGATGCTCAATAGATACAGAAAAAGCATTTGACAAAATTGAACATCCTTTCATGATTAAAAACTCTCAAAGTAGGTACAGAGGGAACATATCTCAACATAATATAAGCCAATATATGACCAGCCCACAGCTAACAACATTACTCTGTCATGATTTGAAAGCTCTTTCTCCCAAATTGAGGAACAAAAACAAGGATACCCATAATCTTGCCACTTCCACTCAATGTAGTATTGGAAGTCATAGCCAAGTGTTAGGCCAGAGAAATAGGGCATCCAAACTGAGAAGTAAAACTGTTACTCTTTGCAGGTATTATATAAAGAAACCTGAGACTCTGAAAAAACTATGTGAGTAAACAAATTCACTGAAGCTATAGATACAAAAATCACACAGTTTTTCCTTTATACTATTAGAAATTATCTCAATTTAAAAAAAAACAATGGGCGCCTGGGTGGCTCAGTCATTAAGCATCTGCCTTTGGCTCAGGTTGTGATCCCAGGGTCCTGGGATCGAGCCCCACATCGAGCTCCCTGCTCAGCAGGAAGCCTGCTTCTCCCTCTCCCACTCCCCGCTTGTGTTCCTGCTCTTGCTATCTCTCTCTCTCTCTGTCAAATAAATAAATGAAATCTTAAAAAAATAAAAATAAAACATTTACAATAACAAATATAAAGTTCTCAGAAATAAATTGAAACAAAAGGTAAAACCTTTGTACACCAAAAACTTTAAGACATTGATGAAAGAATCTGAAAACAAATGTTCAAATATTCTGTGTTCATATATTAGTAGGATTGTCAAAATATGTATACAACCTAAAGGATTACATTGAGTCTGCAGATTAGCAGAATTCCAACGGCATTTTTAATAGAAATAGAACAATCCTGAAATCTGCACAGAACCACAAAAGACTTGGAACAGCCCAAGCAATGTTAAGAACAAAGCCATAGGTAATACACTTCCTGATTTAAAACTGTATTACAAAGCTGTAGTAATCAAAGCAGTATGGTACTGGCATAAAAGCAGACACATATACACAGAGAGCCTAAAAATAAACCCAGGTATAGATGGTCAATTTTTGAAAAAAGAGCCAAGAATACACATGGGGAAGGACTCTCTTCAAAAAAAAAAAAAAGAAAAAAATGCTGAGAAATAATTTTGACAACTTATTTCAGCTTTAATAAGTTATGTTTGAAAATAAAACCTTCATAAAAGATAGTCTGTTTAGTCACTACTGCATTCCAGCACCAAATATATATTCAATGTTTACTAATGCATTTCCACAAATGTCAGAAGTTGAAAAACAATTCAATATTTTTAGTCCGTTTAATAGGAATTCTAACTGGTGGGTTTTTGCTTTCAATGTAGTTATCTCATTTTAAAACCTACTCATTTTGATCAAAATCAGGAAGCCACTCTTTGGTAAGGATGGGTTTGGGTTTTTGTCGGGGGGGGCGGGAGGGTTTGTTTCATAACTTTAAACATGGCCTTTTTTTTTTTTTTTTAACTTTCACTTTCTTCCCAAGTGTTCAGTATTGCTTTATAATCTTGCGAAAATCAAAACATGTATACTGATTATATAAACCCAAGAGCAAATTATTTCAGGTATTTAAGAGTCCTGGTGTGCATTTATGTTTAATTTTCTTAAGAACTTACAGGAAAAATACTCTACTGTGCTACTTTTCTCAAAGAAGTATGCCTGAGTCCAAGTGCAGAAGGCCCCTTCCTCTGAAGATCAGCAGAAACCCCACATACACCATGTCTTCTGACCACAGAGTTTCTGCAAAGCTTCAAGCCTAGTGGAAGCACCATCAGGTCTCATTTAACAAACAGACCAGAGCACACCTAGTTAAAAAACACCACATTCACACCAAGATCAAACACTGCCCACTACAGGCAAGGAGAGCCTCTGCAGACAAGTGGCCTAAAGGATAGAGCAGCAAAGCACAATAGCAGAGGGCATGTGGCACACACCAGGGACACTCCCTAAAGCAACAGGCCCTGGACACTATCTGACCTCTTCTACAGAAAGCTATTACTCTCAGGAGCCGGAAATATAACGGCTTTTTTAACACAGAGAAGATGACCAAGACTTAGAAGAAGTGCCAAGATCAAGGAATCTATCCCAAAAGAATGAAGAAGGAAAAGTCACAGCCAGAGACCTAATCAAACAGATCCAAGTAATACGCCTGGTGAATTTAAATCAACAGTCATAAGGATACTTGCCAGGCTTGAGAAAAACATGTAAGGCATCAGGGAGAACCTTCTTCACAGAAATAGAGTTAAAAAACAACCAGTCAGAAATTAAAAAAGCAGTAACAGATTCACAACATAGTGGATGTAACAAGCACAAGAATGGAAGAAGCAGAGGAAAGAGTAAGTGATAGAGAAGGCAGAATAATGGAAAATAATGAAGCTAAACAAAAAAGACTAACTATGGATCACGAGAGTAGACTTAGGGAACTCAGGGACTCCATCAAACAGATTAACATTCCTATCATAGTAGTCCCAGAAGAAGAAGAGAGGATAAAGGGAGCAGAAGATTTATTTGAGGAAATAATACCTGAAAACATCCCTAATCTGGGGCAGGAAACAGACAACCCAAACCAGGGGACACAGAAAATTCCCATCAAAATCAACAAAAGCAGGCCAACACCAAGACATATTGTAGTTAAATTTGCAAAATATAGTGATAAAGAAAAAATCCTAAAAGGAATAAGACAAAAGAAGTCCCTAACTTACAAGGGAAGACCCATAAGGCTACCCAGCAGATCTCTACACAGAAACTTGGCAAACCAGAAGGGAGTGACACACTATATTCAACACGCTGAATGGGAAAAACCCACAGCCAAGAATACTCTATCTGGCAAAGTTACATTCAGAATACAAGGCAAGATAAAGACTTTCCCAGACAAACAAAAACTAAAGGAGTTCATGAACACTAAACCAGCCCTGCAAGAAGTACTAAAGGGGACTCTGAGTGGGAAACAAAGACCAAAAGTGACAAAGAATAGAAAGGAACAGAAAATCTCCAGAAACAATGACAAAATAAGTATTAAATGGCACTAAATGCCTATCAATTTTTCTTAATGTAAATAGATTAAACACTCCCAATGAAAAGACAGATGGTATCAGATTGAATTAAAAAAAAAAAAAAAAGAAAGACCCATCTATATGCTGCCTACCAGAGACCCACATTTTAGACCTGAAGATACATGCAGAATGAGAGTGAGGGGATGGAGAACAATTTATCATGCTAACGGATGTCAAAAGAAAGCCAGAGTAGCCATATTTATATCAGATAAACTAGATTTTAAACCAAAGAATGTAACAAAAGATGAAGACAGACATTGTATCATAATAAAGGGAACTATCCAACAAGATCTAACAATTGTAAATATTTATGCCCCCAACAAGCAAGCACCCAAATATATAAAACAATAACAAACATAAAGGAACTCATTAATAATACAATAATCCTAAGAGACTTAAACATCTCACATCAATGGACAGATCATCTAATCAGAAAATCTATAAGGATACAATAAGTTTGAATGATACACTGGACCAGTTGCACTTAATATATTTAGAACAGTTCATCCTAAAGCACCAGAATACACATTCTTTTCAGGTGTACATGGGACGTTCTACCAGAACAGATCACCTACTAGGTCACAAATCAGACCCCATAAAGTACAAAAAGATTAAGACCATACCATGCATCTTTTCTAACCTAAATGCTATGAAACTTGGAAGTCAAACACTAGGAAAAATTTGGAAAGAATACAAATACATGCAGGTTAAACAATATGCTACCAAAGAATGAACGGGTTAACAAGGAAATCGAAGAATACACAACAAACAAACAACAACAACAACAAAAAAAACCAGAAACAAATTAATATTAAAACACAACAGTCCAAATCGTTTGGGATACAGCAAAAGCAATCCTAAGAGGGAAGTATACAGCAATACAAGCCTACCTCAAGAAACAAGAAAAATCTCAAACCACCTAACTTTACAACTGAAGGAGCAAGAAAAAGAACAAAGCCTAAAGCCAGAAGAAGGGGGAAAATAATAAAGATTAGAGAAATTATTGATATAGAAAATAAAAAAATAGAACAATGAATCCAGGTGCTGCTTCTTTGAAAAAAAGTAGTAAAATTGATAAAATCCTAGCCAGACTTATCAAAAAGGAAAGGACCCAAATAAAACCACAAATGAGAGAGGATAGATAACAACCAACACCCCAGAAATACAAACAATTATAGTAGTATGAAAATTATATCCCAGCAAATTGGACAATCTGGAAGAAATGGGTACATTCCTAGAAACAAACAACCAAAACTGAAGCAAGAAGAAATAGAAAACATGAACCAGCAAAGAAATTGAATCAGTAATCAAAAATCTTCCAACAAACAAAAGTCCATGGCCAGATGGCTTCCCTGGGGAATTCTACCAAACATTTAAAAAAAAAAAAAAAAAAACCAGAAATGGAAGGAAGACTTCCAAACTCATTCTATGAGGCCAGCATTAGCCTCATTCCAAAACCAGAGACTCCACTAAGAAAGAACTACAGGCCAATATCACTAATGAACATGGATGAAAAAATTGTCAAAATACTAGCATATCAAATCCAACAGTACATTAAAAGGATCATGCACCACAAGCAAGTGGGACTTATTCCTGGGTTACAACAGTGGTTCAATATTCAAAAATCAGTCAATGTGATCCACCACATTAATAAAAGGCTAAGAACCATATGATCCTCTCAGTAGATGTACAAAAAGCATTTGACAATGTACAACATTCATTCATGATAAAAACCCTCAACAAAGAAGGGTTAGAGGGAACATACCTCAATATCATAAAGACCATATATGAAAAACCCACAGGTACTATCATCCTCACTGGGGAAAAACAGAGCTTTTCCTCTATGGTCAGGAACAAGACAGGAATGTCTACTCTCACTGCAGTTATTTAACATAATTCCAGAAGTCCTAGCCTCAGAAATCAGATAACAAAAAGAAATAAAAGGCATCCAAACCAACAAGGAAGAAGTCAAATTTTCACTCTTTGCAGATGACATGATACTCTGTATGGAAAACCCAAAAGACTCTACCAAAAAACTGCTAGACCTGATACACAAATTCATTATAGTCGCAGGATACAAAAATCAATGTACAAAAATCTATTGCGTTTCTATACACCAATAATGACGTAGCAGAAAGAGAAACCAAGGAACTGATCCCATTTACAATTACACCAAAAACTGTAAGATACGTAGGAATAAAGCTAACCAAAAGATAAAAGATCTGTACTCTTAAACTATAAAACACTGATGAAAGCAAGTCAAGAAACGGAAAGATATTCCATTCTCATGTACTGGGAAAACAAACATTGTTAAAATGTCCACATTACCCAAAGCAATCTATACATTTAATGCAATCCCTATCATAGTATCACCAGCATTTTTCAGAGCTAGAAGCAACAGTCTTAAAATTTGTATGGAACCACAAAAGATCCCCAATAGTCAAAGCAATCTTGAAAAAGAAAAGCAAAGGTAGAGGCATCACAATTCCAGACTTCAAGTTGTATTACAAAGCTGTAGTGACTGAGACAGTATGGTACTGGCACAGAAACAGACACACAGATCAATGCAACGTAATAGAAAACTCAGAAGTGAACTTGCAACTATATGGGCAATTAATCTTCAACAAAGCAGGAAAGAATATCCAATGGAGAAAAAAGATAATCTCTTAAACAAATGGTGTCAGGAAACCTGGACAGCAAGATGCAAAAGGATGAAACTGCACCACTTTCTTACACCATACACTAAAATAAATTCAAAATGGATCAAAGACCTAAATGTGAGATAGGAAACCATCAAAATCCCAGAGAACACAGGCAGTAACCTCTCTGACCTGAACCATAGAAATTTCTTACTAGATAGGTCTCCTGAGGCAAGAAAAATATAAGCAAAAGTAAGCCATTGGGACTTCAAAATAAAAATCTTCTGCACTGCAAAGGAAACCATCAACAAAACTAAAAGTCAACCTACGGAATGGGAGACGGTATTTGCAAATGACATATCTGATTAAGGGTAAGCATCCAAGATCTATTAAGAACTTATCAAACTCAACATGCAAAAAAAATAATAATAATCCAGTTTAAAAATGGGCAAAAGACATCAGTAGACATTGCTGCAAAGACGACATAGGTCTAACAGACACATGAGAAGATGCTCAACATCACTCATCATCAGGGAAATGCAAATCAAAACTACCATGAGACATCACCTCACACCTGTCAGAATGGCTAAAATTAACACAGCAAACAACAGGTGTTAGCGAAGATGCGGAGAAAGGGGAACCCTCTTACCCTGTTGATAGGAATGCAAACTGGTGCAGCCACTCTGGAAAAGAGTATGGAGACTCCTCAAATGTTAACAGAAGTACCCTATGATCCAGCATTTGTACTGGTATTTATCCAAATATTTACCCAAAGAATACAAAAATACTAATTCAGAGGGATACATACACCCTGTTTATAGCAGCATTATTTACAATAGCCAAATTATGCCAAGAACCCAAATGTCCAACTGATGGATAAAGAAGACGTAGTATATATACACAATGGAATATTACCCATTAAAAAGAATGAAATCTTGCCATTTGCAGACATGGATGGAGCTAGAGAGTATTATGCTAAGTAAAATAAGTCAGAGAAATACAAATACCATGATTTTACTCATAGGTGGAATTTAAGAAACAAATGAACATGGGGGGACAAAAAGAGGCAAACCAAGAAACAGACTCGTAACTATGGAGAATAAACTGAGGGTTATGGGAGGGGAGTTGGAGGGGGTTGTTAAACAGGTGATGGGTGTTAAGGAGGGCACTTGCTGTGATGAACACCAGGTATTCTATGTAAGTGATGAATCACTAAATTCTACACCTACAACTAACAATGCACTGTGTTAACTAGCTGGAATTTTAATAAAAACTTGGGAAAAAATTAAATAAAGATCTTATAGCAAAACCTTCAAAACAATTCCATGATTAAGAATTCCTCATCTGAACCACAGAACACAGATAATTATCATCATGTTACTATTTTCTGAATTCTCCCAAGAATGCAGTACAAGAGTGTTTAATTCATTACATACAGTGAATGCCTTAGGGTGGTGGTTCCCAAACTGCAATGTGCATTAGGATCACATGGCAGAGATGTTGAGACACAAATTGCTGGGGCCCATTCCCACAGTTTCTAATTAAGTAAGTCTGAGGTGGAGCCCCTGAATTTGCATTCTAACAAGTTCCAAAGCACACCGATGTTATCTGGGAACCACACTTTGAGAAACAGTACCTCAGTGCATTAGCACTTAATTCTCCAGCAAAAACTGGAAAAATGCTTCTCTGATGTGCAGAACATGAGATCATATTCAATTTCTCTTCTAAAATACATTAGGAAGAATGATAGGTAATAACTCCAAGTGTTTAAAGATGAATAATTTCAGGAAATAAGGTAGATGTTGTCTAACTCTACATATTTAGGCTATAAAATACAGTATTTGAATAAAAAATTGGAGCATTAAAGGCAGGCACGTGATGTAATGAGCACTGGTTGTGATATGCAACTGATGAATCACCACACGCTACCCCTAAAACTAGTAATACACTGTATGTTAATTGAATTTAAATAAAATAAAATTTAGAAAAATTTATGATAGCTTAACATTGACATGGCCATATACAGGTAAATTCCAATACACCAAATTCATTATTTTAAGAAAACGGTACAAACCATGGCAGACTATTCATATCATTAAAATGGATTCTTATTTACATCATCTCATTTTAAAACTAACCAATCAAGATTCATTCAATTTATTATGTATGTGACCACCTTCTATCCAAGGTAAGAGGCATTTTGTATTATAAATGTCAATATTCCTATTACCACTACCTTCATTTTCTTAAAAGTCCATCTATTCCAAACTCTTCACTGATTGTTTAACATCTGCCGAACAGTGAGTTAGTTCTAACTTATTTCACTGGGAAGTTTCTGATAAGCAAAATACCTAATAATCAATAACTATTTAATCCATAAATTTGCAATAAATGTCAGCAAAACGTCCCAAAGCATTTTCAGAACATAAAAACAAAGAAAAATTTCTAAACACAAATCGATTATGTGAGATTTTAGAAGAAGTTAGTGTGTGAATTCAAATGATAAAGGTATCTACAGCTGTGCAAGAAACTTACCATACAGGCCTTAAATGGTTAGAAAGACTACCCTTCCACCTGGATATGGGAAATTGGCTCTTGTAGTTTTCTCAGTGAACAGTTATTAAGTGTGGTTCAACTATGCTCATACTATTTGCATAAACAACATTGCTCATGTTAGACACCTGCTTTCCTTCTGGGAATCTGAAGCTTTTGTACATGCTGAGGCAGGGGATGCCTATGTGACCAACCCCAATAAACACCTTGAACACCAGACTCTAATGGGCTTCCCTGAAGAGAACCATCACCCACATGTTGCTAAATTTTCATTGCTGGTGGGTGGGGGAGAAGATGATGCTTTGTGTGACCCCTCAGGGGAAGATAAGAACCTAAGCAAGAATACACATGGATCCTCCCAAACTCTGCATGTGTTTCTCCTATGACTCAGCTGTGAATCCACTCTACTTCACTGTTAGCAATTTTAACTTGAGTCTAACTATACGTGGAATCTCCCAGCAAATCTCCAAAAAGAGGAGTATTCTTGTGGACCCCAACATAGACATTTTCAGAAATCAGGATTCTTACCTGCTGATATGCTTCATAGATCACATCAAATCGAAAAGCCTGTGGCATTTCACTTGCTCTGTGTCTGGCACGTTCTAGTGAATGGTCTAAGCAACCATCGGCAGATGGACTGATTACAGTAGATACAAGAGGTCGAATTGCTCCTGCTGCCTAAAGAACAAACAGAGATCCAGTTAACATTTATTTCACCTAGAACCTATTTCAAAGTTAAACCCTGACCTCTCGCATTTTGGGGAGATTGTATTCCTAGCTTTAACAAGTAACCTCAAGAAAATATTTGAACAAGTGCTGATTTGGTTCTTAAAGCAGTATTTCACTATCAAAAACCCTCTTTCTCAATATTACAGTTCCATGAAAGAGATAGGGATTCTTTTTTCCATTATAGGTTCACAAATTCTTTTGCTCACTGGCCACTGAAATCTAATACTAGATCAGAATGCTAAGATCCAAGGGGTATTCCGAGAAGTGGAAGGGTGAAAGAAGAGTTACTGTGGAAAAAATGGACATGGTACACATCAATACTTATTAGTGTGCCTTCAAAAGTTTTACTTTCAACACAGATAATTAAGGCAACAGATCCATTCCCAAAGATCCCCAAAATGAGACTGAGCCTAAGTAACAATGAATTTATGTCTCACTCTAATTCCTGTGAACAACCATTCCCTCCAAACCATCTTAGAGCAACATTCCCTCAGGTAAAGTAGCCATTGATTTTAATTGCTCTGATAAAAGCTGTCGCCCCTATAGATGCATCTCAACATTACACAAAGGTACCTTCACACCTGACAATTTATCCCCTTTATCTTTAATAGTGTTTCATTGTAGACTTGAAAGTCATTACCAGACAACTCTTTTGGAGAAGTGGCTTTAAAATACAGTTCTCCTGTGGTCGGCCATTAACCAAACCTCCTCCATAAGTTCTTATCTTCCACGTAACAAACACATAGATATTACAGCACATCAAACTGATGAGCCAGCCAATTTGATCTTGAGAAGAACAGTATCTGTGCAAGATAGATAGCCCATAAACTAGCTTATAAAATCCCAGAGACTGGCTGAAAATCAAAGCTAATATGTGAGCCAAGTAGACAGTTTATAAACTGTCACCATTTCCAGTGACTCAAGTAGAAGTTTGGAGCCCAGAAATAAAAGCAAAAATGAGGAGACCGCCAGGGCTGATACAGAGGGAGTCATGTCCAAGTAGGTGAAAGATAAATAAGAAGAAAACCCAACTGGTCAAGCCTGACACCTATCAATAAAAGAATACAAAAGAAACAGATTTGCATGCATACATATATAGAGAGAGCTTTTTAAGGGAAAAGTTCTATTTATATTGCAACTATGTATAGGTAATGCTGGAATTCTATACCAGGCCATGAAGCAAATATATTAAAAAGAGAATGAGTCACAAAGTGGCAGCATGAGGACTTTAGCAGACTTTCTCTCCAGCAAAAGAACTAGTGAAAAATATTTTACAACCATTTAAAATCCTTGAAGGGCATGCACCAGATGAAACATTTTTTAAGAGTATCAACTAAAACTTGGTAAAAACAGAGCTTGTGGTACTCAAGTCATGATCTATTTCTTCCTTAATCATCCATGCAGCTCAGTGTGACTGAAGTTCCACTCAGAGTAGGTATGGCTGAAAAGATGGGGCTTTCCTCTCCCCCTATCTCCCAGTTCAAAGGACAGAGGGCTAGCATTTCCCATTCTACTCAGCCCAAGGTCACAGAGGCTAAATTAAAGCCTACTGTGGACAAGAGATTGGAGACTCCCTTCCCACTACATAGCCTTCACTACCAAGTGGAATATCTACCCCAGGCACAGTAAACACAGAATGTATACTGGGCCCTGAACACCCTTAACCCCCAATCTCACACAGGGCAGAGGTTTCACACCAGGAGAAGCATAACAAAAAGTTAAGAGTCTTCAAATATCTCCATGGACCACTCTGCTCATGAAGTAGAAGGGTCACTTAGAAAAACAAGGTATTATGCCCCACTGAGAAGCAGTGTGGTGATTTTTTACAGGGAGAGAGACAGGCTGTAAGAACAGAACTATCAAGTTCTCCCAAAGGGAACTCACCTTGTATAACTGACTGTGACCAAGTTTAAACCTAAGTGCACTTGCAAAAGAAATGGAGACTACCGTGCTAAGCAATTAAGAGGAAGGTGGTAGCTACAAGACAGCATAAAGCTCAACTATTGGTAAGCAAGTTTACCAGAGATAACCACAGAGAGAGAGACAAGTAGCAACAGCCCCCCTGGAATCAGAGCAAACTTCCAATACTGACCTCAAAAACTACCTTTGCCATGGAGCCAAAGTTAAATTGAATCAGATTATAGAGCATTTTGTAGCTCAGGCATTGTAAGAAAGAGAGAAAGAAAGAAAGAGCTAAAGAGCGAGAGCGAGAGAGAGAGAAAGAGAAAGAGAAAGAAAGAGAAAAAGAAAAAGGAAAAAGAGAGAGAAAGAGACAGAGAGACAGAGAGAAAGAAAAGAAAGAAAAGAAAAAGAAAAGAAAGAAAAAGAAAGAAAGAGAAACAGAGAGAGAAAGAGAGAGAGAGAGAGAAAGAGACAGAGAAAGCAAGCAAGCAATTTCAGGCAACGAAGAGTTTATCAGTCGAGTGTGGTATCAGAGACAGTAAGAGATTAACAACAAAAGGCAAAAGGAACCCTACTAAACTACTTTCATTCCAGGCTGGCTACATTCATGCCCAAGACTGCACCCTCTGTATAGTGATTTTAGAGACTTCACTGGGTAGGGGGAAACAAGACTTTACTGAAATAGACCAGCCAAGTCACATACAACAGTAACAGTAAGTCCTGAGGAAATGGGAGGGAGACTATCACCATCTAGAACTGATACTAAAGGTCTACCAACCAATGAATGGATAAAAAGAACATGTGCTACATATATCCACAAGGAAGTATTTCTCAGCCATAATGAAGTTGCTTCAACAAAGTAAGTATTTTCAACAACAATATGGATGGACTTCAAGGGCAATGTGCTAAGTGAAGCAAGTCAGAGAAAGACAAATACCTTATGATCTCACCCATATATATGTAAAGGCTAAAAGATACAACAGATTGGTGGCCAGAAGTCGGGGGACAGAGGTGGGCAAAATGGATGAGAACATTCAAAAGGTAAAACTTCCAGTGACAAATTAAGTCCTGGGGATGTAATGTACAGCATGGGCTATAATTAATACTCCACAGTATCAAGTTGCTTAGAGATCTTAAAAATCCTAAGGAAAGGATTCTGTAACTATGTCTGGTGACAGATGTTAACTTATTTTGGTGATCATTTCACAATGTAAACAAATGTAGAAACATTATGTTGTACAACTGAAACTTACGTTGTATATCAATTACACCTCAAAAAAATCTGTCAAAAAACTTACATGTGAGAATTTCAAAACTGTGGAAAGTGTACATACTAATAATGAACCCAAGAAGAAATTAGAGAAACAGAAGATACTGAGATGAAAAGATACAATTTGAAACACAGCATGCAGCTGAAGCAGTTGTAAGAGGGAAATTTATAGCTGTGCATGTCTATGTATAAAGACATTCTCAAGGCCAAAACCTTCTACCTTAAGACTTACACTCCTATCTTAAGATTTTTGGAAAAACAACACCAATTATAACAACAGAACACCCTCAAATTAAATCAAGTAGTAAATAGAGATTAGAATAAATGAAGTAGAGAGTATAAAAAGAGGGGAAAAAATCAATATCCAAACTCAGTTCTTTGAAGAATTAACAGGATTGACAAACTTTAACTGGATGAACCAAGTGGGGGAGGAGATTCTAATTAGTGAAATCAGGAATCAAAGTGGTGTTTCTACCAACCTCCCAGAAATAAGGAATTTTCAGCAAATTACATGAAATTTCTGTTTCCTAGAAAGGCATTAACTATAAAAACTGATTCAGTAATAGACAATTTGAATAGACCTATAACAAGTACGAAAACAGAATTAGAAATTTTTATTTCGCACGAAGAAAATCCATGCAGCTTCACTGGTTATACCAAAAATAAAGAAAGAAAAGAAAAATCTTCAATACCAATTCCTCACATTATCCCAAGAAGTAATATAGGAGAGAATGCTTCCTAACCCACTCGGTAAGATGAGTACTGCCAAAACCAGACAAAGGCATCACAAAAAAGTACAACTACAGACCAAAACCCCTGATGAATACAGATGCATAAATCTTCAACAAAATACTAACAAACCAAATTTGGCAATAAGTGTTACATACCATAACCAAGTGGGATTTATCCCATGAATGCAAAATTGATTCAACATACCCAAAAATCATTGTCATTTCTCACATTAAAGGGCAAAAAAATCCAGAAACACTCAAACAGATGCAGAAATAGCATCTGACAAAATGCAATGCTCCTTCATGAAAAAAGCATTCAACAAAATTAGGAACAGAACTTGCTCTAGCCAATAAAGGGCAACTATGAAAAACCCACAGGTATCATCATATTTGATAAATACTCTCTATTTTTGCTTTCATATCAAGAACAAAAATATATCCACTGTCACCACTTCTATTAAACATTGTACTGGAAGTTCTAGTCAGGAAAATCAGTCAAGAAAAAATAGAAGGCATCCAAAAGGATTTAAACTATCTGTATTTGCAGATAATATTTTATAGAAAATCCTGATGAATTCCCTTTAAAAAACTAGGAATAAACACATTTGGCAAGAAGGCACAGGACAAGACCAACAAAAAAAACAACAAAATCACTTCTATCTCTGTACTAGCAATGTACCATTCAAAAAGAAAAAATTCATTTACAATAGCGTCAGAAAGAAAACACTTAACGTGTAACAAAAAAGTTAAAAATTTATTCCGAGAACTATAAAAATTCCCAAGCTCCTATGCAAAAGCCAGCATCTCTACCTACTCACTGGCCCCCATTCCCTCTCAAGTCTTTCTCTACAGCAACAGTCCTCCTCCTATCCTGCCCCATCAATTTTTATTCCTTTACTCAACTATCTTCATTAGTGTCCAGGCATTCTGTGACATCTCAAGTCAAGTCATTCCTCCTTTGATCACACCTATCTTCCAACTAGGACCAAATTTCTCCTAGTCAGTTTCAGACAAAGTCTGTTGAAGAACTATCCGTACTACTTAATATCTCCAATGTCTGCCTCTTCCCATGTTCTTTGCAATCTACTTTAATGAGGATTATGTCTCCCCACATCCACAAATACATATTTAGCAATATCACCCATGACCCCCACATGGCCAAATCCAATGGAGAGCTCTGTTTTCTCAAGAGCATTTGTTCATGTGGCTTTCAGAAACAATTTTCAAACAACCACCTCACTCTCACGCTCTAAAACCTCATTCTAAATGGTCAAATGTTCCCAAGCTGGGACCTCAAAGTTCTCTAGCTACCCTCATTCTTTAAGCGACCTCATCAAGTTACAACACTTCACATACTGTCTATATGAGAACTTCCCAATCTATCCGGCTATCCTAGAATGTTCCCTTCAATTCTGGACTTTCATACCCAAATACCCTATTTAACTTCTCCAATCAAGAGATACGCCTCAACTATAACATACTGAGATCAGTTTTGATTTCACACATACCACATATTCCAAACCTGCTCCTCCATACACTTCCCATTTTCATAAAGGTCAACTCTATTCCTCTGGTTATTCTTGTCAAAACCTTGATCATGGATTTCTCTCCTTTCATATTCCAAATTGAATCCATCAGCAAGCCCCATTACCTTCAAACTACCCCACATCAGCATACATTTCAATGTTTTCACTGCTGCGATCTGAAACCAAGGCACCCAGGCTTCCTCCCTCAGACCTCATACAAAAAACAAAGGCCGTAAATGAAGACATTAGTATTTTTCACTACATTAAAATAAACTGCTAGAAAATTATTACGGGGCATATAACCAGCAGAGTATTTGTGTGTACAGTATTTAAGTAATTCCTAGAAATCAGTTTTTACTTGAAAAATACCAATATGAAACTAAAATTTAAATTAGAAAAATAGGGGCAAAAGACTTTCATGGGCAATTCAGTGAGAACATATAAATCTTTAAGTACTTGAAGAATTGCCCAACCTATTAACAAAAGACTAAATTAAACCACAAAGAGAAAGCATTTTCCACTAACTGGATTAGGAAAAAGTCAATCTAACAGTATGAATTGGAAAGGACATGGCTCTAACTCAAACTCCTGTTATACCCTATTGAGTAGAATTTGTACACATTTGGAAATTAATTTAGCATCATCTGATCAAAATGGTAATATGCATTTATCTCGACTCTAGTGAAATCCTTGCTCATGTACTTAAAACATTAATAGTAATGTTCATGCTAGCAATGCTTGCACTGGCAAAAATTAAAGAAAACATGTTCACCAACTACAAATAGATGAATGGTGATATAAAGCAGTGATCATGAACACATGATAGCTACAAAGATTCACATGAATATATGTCCCTAAATGTATTTTTTTTTTTTTTTTTTGCAGAAGTGCTGTCAAAATAAAAGCAAAACAGAAGTTGAATCGTACAAATAATTTTTTTTACAGGGGTATAAAAAAAAGCACAGAAACCTAGTATGTCCTTTAGGAATACATGCTACAAAATGGGGGGGGGGGGGACACGAATAAAAACAAATTTCAGGATGTTTATCCATGTGGGGGAAATAAATAGGATCGAGGCAGGGATATAGTTTTAAAGCAACTGTAATGTTCAGGTGGTAGATCTGGAGGTGTCCAAAGCGCTTTTCAGGTTCCCCTTTTTTTAATTTCTAAAAGTGTATTTATGGACTCTCACTTTGACCAATAAAAACTTCTCAAGAGAAGAAAACCATCCACATTTGTGATGCTACTAGGGTAGGATTGGTATATTCCAGACTTTGTAAGGTTCTGGTTTAATGGAGGCCTAGAGATCAGCTAACAAGTAGTGCAATAGGAAAACCACTTAAAGCATGGAGTACTGGGTGTTATATGCAAACAATGAATCATGGAACAGTACATCAAAAACTAATGATGTAATGTATGGTGATTAACATAACATAATAAAAAAATAAAAATTAAAATTAAAAAAGCACAAGGTGACTAACTCGCTTACTCAACAAAATGCCCATGAAAAGAATCACATGTCAAAAAAAAAAAAAAAAATCATTCTCTGGCCGACCCTGTTTTTCCTCCAACTACTACTCACTCAACTATCTGGTTTAAACAGATCTAGAATAAAGATGCTTAAATTGACAGGCATGTGCTCCATAGCTGTTTCCACAGAAAGAGACTTTTTTTCAGAAACCTAAATCATCAGTTATATCGATCTTTTCTGAAATATAAAGCACCCAAATTAAGACCCAAGTATGGACAGAGTCATTTAGTTGCCTCGACAATAGAGCCATCTCTAGCAGTAGTTACATTAAGCACAATTCTGAGTTGTCAGATATAAGGTCTCATTGGGAATTAGCCTAATAAGCCCCGAATGGAAGCTTAACAGCTCAGCACCACTGTGATTACCTGCCTCTCAAGCTCATCTATGAAAGTATTTCCACACGTCAATGCATGGAAATCATCAGAGATACAAATCATACAATGTGGAAAAATGAACCCCACCTCTTCTGTTTACTTTTAAAAGCACATTTGAACAATACTTCTCCATACACAGAGCAGGTGCTGACATGTACTCCTACTCACATGTCGGCATTCAAGCTAATTATGACAATGCACTATAGAAATCCTGACTATATAATTACAATTTCATTTACCTGAGTTGTCTTTAGTCTAAGACTACTTAATACACGTTTACACAATCACATCTCTAAAGGTAATCATCGGCCATTATGAGATTTTGAATATTTCATATTTTGATAAAAGAATACCTCAAATCTCCTTCCATAAAAAATATTCAATACAGAAATGTAAGTATTTTATAAAAACCTATCCAAATTGCTCTATCACTCCAAGGGCCCCTAAAAAATAGTATATGTAGCAAGAATAAGGTCCGCATTTGATATACTCAACTTTAAGTCGTGAAAATTAAAGTAGTACCATTTAACTTAAATCTAAAATGATCTGAAGTATTCTTCATGGATGTTCTCAACGTTTAATAAGCTTTATTACATTTTAATTCCTAGACATATCATGGTTCCTTGATCTGCCCCCCTTCTCCAACTTCATTTGAGAGTAATACATAGAATATACAGGGGTAGTAGTTTGAGATAAGCAAAACAAAAGCTTTTCACGCAGCTTTTTCAACATCAGGAACAGATCAAGGCTTACCTCATTCCCTAGTAGTCAGGGAATAATTCACCACCTGCCCTGGACACTTCAACTTTTGTCAAAATATGCCTCAACTTTCCCACTAGATCATCAGAATTCACTGCTTTCTCACAAATCAAATTGCTTCTTTAGGCGTAGGACTTAATACCAATGTTTCTTTCCCTCCAGTAAGATACAGAATCCAATGGCCCAGGAGCACTTATTACCTGACCCCCACCTAATACTGAACTCTGAGCTTCAATGCACTTGATCATGATCAAAACTAACCAATAGAAAGCCAGTACAAGTTACTGTTAGCCATGGTCCATTCTACTTAAGATTCTTTGTTTGGAAAATAACATCATCTGCCAAGTCATTTTTCAGCTCTTTTAAAATAAGCCCACAATACTTTGCATAAATTTCTAATACTGTATATTCTTCCTGATGCACACATATTAACTTTTACTTCTGAAGTGTTCTTTAATCATTACCAAGTATAGCCCTACTATAAAACACAAATATTGCCCACACACTCATACACCCACATGTCAGAGTTTCTGGTTATTAATTACACTGCTTCTCTTCAGAAAAGTACTCAGATTTTCTAACTAAAAACTAACCATCCTACAGGACATGGGATAGTCCCCCAACAGAAAGCATCTTACCCAAAATGTCAATTGTGCCAAGGTTGAGGAAGCCTGTGCCACTTCCATATTCAGATATAGAAAAAAAACTAAGGTCTGGAAGTCTACAAAAATCCCTTTTGCCTTAATACTGGAAAAACCACCCAATATATTAAGTATAGGGGACTGTTATGAGATAAGCAGTAAGATGTACCTTGGTCAAGTGTTGATAAGATCACAAGCAGTTGAAAATCTTTAATTAGGGGCACCTTGGTGGCTCAGTCGGTTTGGCATCTGTCTTGGGCTCGGGTCATGATCTCAGGGTCCTGGGATCGAGCCCCACATCAGGCTCTGGGCTCAGCAGGGAGTCGTCTTCTTCCTCTCCCTCTGCACCTGCCCCCTGCTCCTTGAGCTTGTGCGTGCTCTCTCAAATAAATATTTAAAAAATAATTTTTTTTTAAATAAACTCTTTAAGTACTATATCCATCGGTAGGTCTGCCTAGTTTAGGCAAGCAATTCAGTGTCTCAACTAATTTCACACAACCTCGGAAGAATGCAGGGAGTGCAGGAGCACAGGGATTTTAGCACAAGAGAAGATCAGATCTACTGGAAGGGAATGGCAAAGAAAAATTGAAGCATAGAAAAGTACTCGTGTCTTATTACCTCATGGCTCACATCATCCAATCAGGTCCAGCCAATCCAAGTCCCTTAACATTTTTTTTTCCCCCAACCTCTACTTCTTTCTCTATTTTAATTGGCTTAAAGAGACCTTCACCACTCAGCTGGATCAATACTGTAGATCCCAAACTAATTTCAGTTCCCTCAATCTCCTCCTGTACTCCACATATAAAACCAGGAAGACAGTCATCTTTCTAAACTTCAAGTCTTAGGTTATTTCCTCTTGGTGAGGGGGGGAAGGTGGTTGGGCAGGAAATCAATGGTTCCCCCCTTGTCTCCAGAAGCTAATTCAAGGAAAGAGATCAGGTAGTATTAATGAATTCAGACCTGCTGAAAAAGGCAAATTTCAGTGGTTCTGTTCAGCTGGAAGTTGAACATACAATGTCTGGAATTATAACAAAGAAGGTGTAGCATGACAGAAATTTTGGAGAGAACATGTCAAGTGGTAAAATGGTTACATGGAAATGCTTTGTACCAAGTAGAATAATCATCTCCCAGAGTTACATGTTGTAGGATTTTTTTTATACAGTACTCTGGAAGAGACAAAAACACAGGGATAGAGAACACATCAATAGTTGACAGGGATTAGGAAGAGAGCAAGGGTCTGAGTACCAAGCAGCACCAGAAGGCAACTCTTTGGAGTGTTAGAAAGTTCTGCTGTGATTACAATCATCTATAGATACAAACACTCAGACTATGTACCTTCCCTAAAGTGAATTTTACTGTAGGTCATTTTTTCAGTTAAGTAACATGAGCATGATTTTCATTGCTCAGAAATACTTTGTTAAGTTATAATAGAAGTTAAAGGGAATGTTTAGAGTATGGACGATGGATCTGAAAAGAGAGGTCAAAAAAAAAAAAAGGTAAATACTATAGTCACAGAAGACAAGGTAGAGCTGCAGAAGGAAGATCTGGTTAACACTGTCAAACTTAACTAAGCCATTGGGTATACATTGGTATGTTAGAATACAATTCATTTCTAATGTCAGTCAACTGGAGTTAGCACAATCCCCACAGTTCACAACCAGACTGCCGTTACTATAGACACCAGACACAAGTGAGGTCCTCACATCACATATAATCCTGACCAACTGGCTCCAAGTGCACGAGGTTCTCACAGCCCCCACTGAAGTTCACCAAAACTCCTGGAACTCAGGAAAATGATTATGACTACATTTTGATTATGATTACTTCAGATTACACATTTATGACCAAGGATATTTTGGTCAGAGCAGATAAATGAAGAGACACACAGGGCAGGGTCTGGGAGAGTGCACAACACAGCTTCCCTGGTGCCCTCTCCTCATGGAATAAGCAAGTGCCATGCTATCAGCACACCACTGTTCAACCAGTTAGCTTCCCTGAGCTTCAGCATCCAGGGTTTTTACTGGGATATCATTTTGGCATTATGAGCAATTGAATCACCGACCATGTGGTTGAATTCAGTCTCCAGCCCTATTCCTCTCCCCCAGAGGTGGGGCTGATTCAAAGCCTCAAATCTCCAATCACCATTATTAGACACCAATAGTATTTCTGGTGACCAGCCTCCATCCTGAGTGATCTCATTAGCATAAGCTCAGGGGAGATCCAAGGCGCTCATAAAAGAAAAGAACACCCACAAAGACCATCCTAGTACTTGGAAAATCCCAAATATTTCCATTCTCCCTTCAAGGAGCCAAATATAAAAGCCAGTCAGCTTCTTTATTTTACAACAGACTAAAAATGCACATCTAATTTAGGAATTGAGATGTTACAGGTGCACTTAGAGGAGTCAGAGGAGAAAAAAGCCAGATTGCTGTGCACTGATGAGTAAACTGAAGGTGCAAAAGCAGGAGCAATAAATCTGATGGTTATTGTCAGAAGTTGATTAAGAAGAGGATAAAACATGATTAGAGATGCAAGAACAGAGGGCTTAAATTCGTGCAAGTAATTAAGGAAGTATCTTCCCTCGGGAGCACATCTCGAGGAGGCTGCTTTCCTGATGCACTGTCATTTTCAAATTCATGTTATTACTGGCAGTTTTGTGAATATAAGAGCTAGCTTAGAAGTCCTAAAATGATTCTCTGTCATTTCTGTGTTCCAAGTTATTTTACCCTTGCCAACATCTCTCTTAGAACAATGCCCTTATTATTGCTTTTCATCTCTGGAAATATGCAGAAATATACAAGTAATTTATACTTAGTAAAACTCTTGTACTTTCAGCAGTATGGCTGACAAATTATCTTGCAAAACCTCTTGCTATTTAAAAAAGAAGATATGTTATTAACAGCTTTTCTCCCCCCAGCGTGACTTTTAAATTTTTTTTTTTTAAGTTTTTTTTTTTTTTTAAACTAGGACTCACTAGGTAACTCCCTAGGACTAACATCAGAGCCAGAACTCAAGGAAAACAGCAGAGATGTTTGTGTTAATAAGAGGTTTTAAACAAATGAAAAGGATTGAGGAATGACATTTTGAGCCTATGCTACTTGGTCAGGTAGAACTGTGGTCCTCACATAAAGATCCATGTAACCATTTAAAAGGTAGACCACCTAAAGTACAGTATCCAGTGTGGTAGGACTGCACAGAATTGTTTGCTGTCCTGGTTTGGATTCTGAAGGGGAGGGGAATCTCCCCTGAGAAGTCTTAACTATCACCTTGATTTGATATAAGTTCAGATTTTGGCTTAACATTACCATAAGATGCATAAAACCTCAAGCCAAAAATTAACATAAAGAGATCCCAAAATGGTAAAGCCCTCAGGATCCCCAGCAGAACCAACACAAATCTGTTCCAGAAACATATCCTCATCCCATGCCCAAAGGACTCCTACTTATAATGTCTTGCCAAACATGGGCCTACAATACAGTTTACTCAACAGAAGAGTAAACAAATCACAAGTGAAGTAATGAAGAACTACAAAGAATTACATTAGCTACAGTGTATTAAATATTCATATTTAAATACTGAAAAATAGAATATAAAATCATAAGAAAAAGGAGCCCAATGACATTTGAAAAGGACTGAATCAAACTTCTAAAAATTAAAATTTTAATTGGAAGAACACTTCAACAAGAAATTACGTAAGGGCTGAAAAAATGAGAACTGAATTTTCCCAGAAGACACCACCCTCCTACACACGCATGCACTTGCACACATGGGAAAAAAAAAGGTAATAAGAGGACAGGGTAAGGTTTACCATACATACAGTGAGGCAGAAGTAAAAGAGAGAAAGCCGTAGGGTGGGAAATGGGGGAAGGTCAATATTTAAAGGATAATGGTACAGAAGTTTCTAGAAATGGGTAAGATGTAAATCAAAACTCATGAATAAATACAAGGGACAAAAAAATTCTTATCTAGTCACCTATTACAGAGAGTGCACATTACCTGCAAAAAAATAAGGGACTTTAGAAATCAACCTGATGGACCCTCCATAGCTAAGATAGTGATGGAGTAGGAGGACCTAGACTTGCCTTGTCCCTCTAAAGTAATGAGGTAATTATCCAATCATTCTAAATACCCAAGAAATTGACCTGAGTTCTGACAGAACAAACTGCACAACTAGAGGGAGAGAAGAGCCACATGGAGGAAAGTACAAAGTGCAGAGATGTAGTTTGGGGAAGAAATGCACTGCAAGTACCGTGGAGGTGAGGGAGCCCTGGTCAGAGAGAGCTGAGAGAGACACAGGAGTGCAGAGGGGTCTCAGGAGGAGACCACTTCCCCAAGGCCACTGGCTGGGAAAACTATGGAGGCTGATGGTCCTGAGTTTTTACAACCAGCAGGGCTCAAAGACTGGAGTTTTTAGAGGTCATGCTGGAACAGAGCCTTAGGGCACTGCCCTGCTCCGGGAGAGAAAGCAGGCTAACCACCCGGGGCATGATTGGAAGGTCACTTAAGGCACAAAGGGAGAGACTGTTTGCTCTTCTAGCATCTGTGAGACGTGGAGTTTGCAGCAACGCCTCTCTGGGGACAAAGGAGCCAGTGGGCACCATTCCCCTCCCCCACCCCTCTGCATGGGTGCAGAGACACCAGCCGAGGGCAGCTAACCCAGACACTGGCTGTTTAGCCTACTTTGCTGCAAATTGCAGGCCCCCTCACTCTGGCGTGACTGCCCTTCTAGGTAAAACCTGCATCCATCCCAGTGTGGTGAGACCCTCCCCCCAGAAGACCAGCACAGCCCACCCCCTCTGCCATAGCACACCATTAAAATTTGGAGTTTTAAAAGTCAGCAGGTTTAGCTGGGATAGAGCCCAAAGGGTATTGCACTGCTCCAGGCAGGCAAGCAAGCAACCTGGAGACAGACTGCATGAAAACAGCAATCTGAAAAATGCCTGGGATGTACATAGGGAAATTATGCACTCTTCTGGGGGTGCTTCCCTGAGAGCAGTAAGCACAGAGACCCCTCTCCGGGAACAAAGGAGCTGACTGGCACCATTTCCTTCCTTAATCCTTCAGCAGAAAGCAGCTTCAGTAAACAGCCTAGCTCCAACACTGGCTGCCTAACCTGCTTAAACCAAGTCCCACCCCCAGTGCTCTGCTGCTACTGCTTTTCTCAGGCAAGTGTGCCTATAGCCCAGTACAGTGGGCCCCTTCCCCCAAATACCAGCAGGAACCCCCACATACATCACGTCTTCCAACCATAGGGTTCTGCAAGGCTTCAGTTATAGTGGAAGTAGTATCAGGTCTCATTTAACAAGCAGACCAGAGCACATCTAGTTTAAACTTGCCACACTCTGGCCAAGGTCCAAACACTGCCCACTACAGGCAAGAAGAGCTTCTATAGATGACTGACCAGAGGACAGAGCAGCCAAAACTCAGCAGCAGAGGGCAGAGTGCAGAGTACACAGCAGAGACCCGCTGAAACACCAGGCCCTGAGAACTATATGAACTCTTCTTCATAAAGCCATTACTCTCAGGAGCAGTAACTAACTTACAAGGGAAGGCCCGTAAGGCTAGCCACAGATCTCCACACAGAAACTTGGCAAGCCAGAAGAGAGTGGCATGGTATCTTCAATGTGCTGAATGGGAAAAATCTGCAGCCAAGAACTACTCTATCCAGCAAACCTATCATTCGTACTAGGAGGAGAGATAAAGAGTTTGGACAGACATTGTCCAAAGAAGACATACAGATGCTAACAGACATGTGAAAGATGCTTGACATCACTCATGATTAGGGAAATGCAAATCAAAACTACAATGAGATATCACCTCACACCTGCCAGAATGGCTAAAATTAACAACACAAGAAACAACAGGTGTTGGCGAGGATACCGAGAAATGGGGATACCTCTTACACTGTTGGTAGGAATGCCAACTGGTACAACCACTCTGAAAAACAGTATGGAGTTTCCTGAAAAAAGTTAAAAATACAACTACCCTAAGATTCAGCATTCCCACTACTAGTTATTTACCCAAAGAATACAAAAACACAGATTTGAAGGGACACATGCATCCTGATGTTCACAGCAGCATTATCAATAGCCAAACTATGGAGAGAGCCCAAATGTCCATCTCTTGATGAATGGATCAAGAAGATGTGGAATATATGTGCAATGGAGTATAACTCAACCAAAAAAAAAAAAAGAACATCTTGCCATTTGCAAGGACATGGATCGAAGTAGACAGTATTATATGGAGTGAAATAAGTCAATCAGAGAAAGACAAATACCACAGGATTTCACTCATATGTGGAATTTAAGAAACAAAACAAGTGAACATATGTGAGGGAGGGGAAGAGACAAGCCAGGAAAGCCTCTTAACTATAGAGAATAAATTTTGGGTTACTGAATGAGGGTTGGGCAGGGGGAATAAGTGGGTGATGGGGATTAAGGAGGGCACTTGTTAGGATGAACACCAGGTGTTATATGTAAGTGATGATTCACTAAATTCGACACCTAAAACTATTATTACACTGTACATTAACTGGAATTTAAAAACTCGAATAAAATAAATAAAAATAAAATCAGCCTGACAGAAAAGGCAGGTAACTTTCAAGGGATACAATTAGACTTTCAAGGGATACTATTATACTGGTCAACAGACTTCTCACAAGCAGAATTAAAGCCAGGACACAATGATATATTTTCAAAGTACTGGGAAAGAAAAAAATAGTTATAAACTTAGAAATGTATACCCTAGGCAAATGATCATCAAGTGAAAAGCAGAATTAACCCTGAAAGGGTTTACCTGCTAGCTCTATTGAAGTCTTCTCCCCTCCATGGAACCCAGAAATGAAGCTTATAGAGATAAGATAACCTGGGTCCTGGTGATAGTTCTGAGTTCCTGTATGCAGATAACTCAATTATCAGCCTTAATTTGGGACATCTTAGTATTTTGACGTAATCTATCTTCAATTTGAAAATGGTTTTTAAACCAAGAAGTTAAAATTTCACAGTTCCCTTTAACATGTATGCTCTCCAAGGGGCTGTCTCAGTGTCTACCTTATGCAGGAAAGGATTTAATCTGCAAGGGACCTTTGGGTACAGCTTGAAAGTTAAGAGCTAAGAGAAAAGAGAATCCGTTAAGAATCTATACAACACAATTTAAGAGAACAAAGGAGCATTAGTTCAAAAGAAGTCACGGAAACCAAGTGGCTTAGTGTCTCTGACTAAGCTCACCATTTTCTTGCGTTGGGATGTTATCCAATTCAGACCAGTCTTGGGCAATTTAATGCCTAGAGGGTAAGAAGGTGTCATTCCTTTCCACCAACACAAGAACTTCAACTACCACGCCAAGTCTCAATTCCACTTATGTTTTTACAATTAGAATTTAGAACAGTGTGAGAGTGTTGGCAGGAAGCAGTACCTGGATTACCTAAGGTTGTTAGGTCACTATCCTAACCTTTGTAATTTAGGAGAATCAAGAGATACTGAATGTCTTCAGTGTAAGACTATGTATTGTTTAGAGACAACCCTTCTAGATTAGCTGAATGAAACCTTCCATGGCCTCTGAGCTCTTTTACAACTTTCACCAAGTTACAGGTAACTGACAGCAATGCAAAATCATACGTGCCTATCAAGATGTAAATCCACTCTGCCCAGTGGAGGTTTGACACCCCTCACATGGGGGGGGGGGGAAGACAGTTTTGCCTATGTGAGTTCATTTCAGTATTGCTTTATTTCATGAAAATGTGTGCTTCTCTGGATTCTAACCTGTGCCTGGTTCTTTCATTAATAACATGAGCATGTTAAGAATTTCACATACCTGTATGAAACTCATTTTCTACTTTCTTGAAAATTATTCCCTAACACCATCAAAACAAGACATCATTTCTAGCAGACACCAGGTTTCTGAAGCTTCAAAATAAATTGTGAAGATGCCACTTACAACTAGCTTCTTAATGCCAAGTTTCAGCGATTTCATTAAAATATCATGTATGATTTAATCATGTACATAATACATAAGTTATTCTGATTAACCTTAAAGACAGTCCAGGAATTCCAACAAATCTGCAACAAAGTCAGTAACTGCTATATCTGTTAATGTTTCATTAAGTCACCAGTTAAACTAGGGTATCTGGGCTTGTAACTGCAGCAGGAGAGTCCTCTTCAGTTTCAGACCCACTACCAAAAGTATCACTTTACTGACAATCTTAGAAATAAGATCTCAAAAAGAATAACGGACTAAAAATTCCAAATGCATAATTTCTATAGTGAGCTTGATTGATAGTTTTCCAAAAGGTAATACAGGCAAAGACCTCTAATTATACTCACCAGGTACTATAAATTTTTAATTATCTGCCCCAACTATCTAGTCCTCCCTAAGAACTTACTCAAATTTGTTAAGTTTCACCCTAATTCCTTAAAATTCTAAATCCTGTGTTTCTTCATTCCTCCTCAGGGCACTTCTAACTGATCATATTGCCTCTAGCAAAGCTGAGGAGCCTGCAGAACAGGAAGGGGTCAGAGAATTCAGGGAGTCGTGATCAAGTTTTGAGGTCAGCTAACATACCTCTATCACAATTTTCACTCCATCAAGGTACCTTTAAATTACATTGAAGAAAAAGGTTTTCTTTGATTTATGGAATTCTTACACAGGTTTAAAAGGAATTCATGTTGTCGGGGGGAAGAGGTAACATTAGAAACAATTTCCTGAGAAAGAGATTGCAGTTGTATATAGGTAACTAAAGAGAAATCACACATTATCTTTTCCAGATGGGTATTTTTTTTTTTTTTATGGTTAACTTAGAAATATTTTATTATCAAATCTGGCATCTTTTTTAATTGTTATGTTAATCACCATACATCAGTTTTTGATGTAGTGTTCCATGATTCATTGTTTTCATATAACACCCAGTGCTCCATGCAGTACATGCCCTCCTTAATACCCATCACCGGGCTAACCCATCACCCACCCCCCTCACCTCTAGAACCCTCAGTTTGTTTCTCAGAGTCCATAGTTTCTCATGGTTCATCTCCCCCTCTGATTTCCACCCCCTTCATTTTTCCCTTCCTACTTTTTTTTTTGTTTTAATATATATTATTTGTTTCAGAGGTACAGGTCTGTGATTCAACAGCCTTACACAATTCACTGCGCTCAACATAGCACATACCCTCCCCAATGTCCATCACCCAGCTACCCATCCCTCCCACCCCCCACCACTAAGGCAACCCTCAGTTTGCTTCCTGAGATTAAGAATTCCTCATATCAGTGAGGTCATATAATACAGGTCTTTCTCTGATTGACTTATTTCGCTCAGCATAATACCCTCCAGTTCCATCCACGTCGTTGCAAATGGCAAGATTTCATTCCTTTTGATGGCTGCATAATATTCCATTGTATATATATACACCATTTCTTCTTTATCCATTCATCTGTCGATGGACATCTTGGCTCCCTCCATAGTTTGGCTGTTGTGGACATTGCTGCTATAAACATTGGGGTGCACGTACCCCTTCAGATCCCTACATTTGTATCTTTGGGGTAAATACCCAGTAGTGCAAATGCTGGGTTGTATGGTAGCTCTATTTTCAACTTTTTGAGGAACCTCCATACTGTTTTCCAGAGTGGCTGCACCAGCTTGCATTCCCACCAACAGTGTAGGAGGGTTCCCCTTTCTCTACATCCCCGCCAACACCTGACGTTTCCTGACTTGTTAATTTTAGCCATTCTGACTGGTGTGAGGTGGTATCTCATTGAGGTTTTGATTTGGATTTCCCTGATGCCGAGCGATGTTGAGCACTTTTTCATGTGTCTGTTGGCCATTTGGAGGTCTTCTTTGGAAAAATGTCTGTTCATGTCTTCTGCCCATTCTTGATTGGATCATTTGTTCTTTGGGTGTTGAGTTTGATAAGTTTTTTATAGATTTTGGATACTAGCCCTTTATCTGATATGTCATTTGCAAATATCTTCTCCCATTCTGTTGGTTGTCTTTTGGTTTTGTTGACTGTTTCTTTTGCTGTGCAAAAACTTCTTATCTTGATGAAGTCCCAATTCATTTATGCCCTTGCTTCCCTTGCCTTTGGCAATGTTTCTAGGAAGAAGTTGCTGCGGCTGAGGTCAAAGAGGTTGCTGCCTGCATTCTCCTTTAGGATTTTGATGGACTCCTGTCTCACATTGAGGTCTTTCAACCATTTTGAGTCTATTTTTGTGTGTGGTGTAAGGAAATGGTCCAGTTTCATTCTTCTGAATGTGGCTGTTCAATTTTCCCAACACTATTTGTTGAAGAGACTGTCTTTTTTCCATTGGACATTGTTTCCTGCTTTGTCGAAGATGAGTTGACCATAGAGTTGAGGGTCCATTTCTGGGCTCTCTATTCTGTTCCATTGATCTATGTGTCTGTTTTTGTGCCAGTACCAAACTGTCTTGGTGATCACAGCTTTGTAATAGAGCTTGAAATCCGGAATTGTGATGCCACCAGCTTTGCTTTTCTTTTTCAACATTCCAGATGGGTATTTTTTAACTCACCACCTACACGGCAGAGAAGGCTTAGAGGACTCCTTCCATTTGTCTACAATCCTAGATGTTGTAATTCATCTTAATACCTTTTAAGTACTTAGCCCTCTACTGAGTAGTTAACACCTAATTTCCAACCCTAAAAAAACCCACAGGGATTAGCATCAGTATTTTTACAAGGCAAAGGGACTCGAAGAGGTTGCTCAAGTTGTACGTACACCACTAATTAGAAAGCCTGAGAACTGGGCCTACACATGTCCCACTCCACAGCCTATTGCTATCATGCTTTACCCGAGTGTGTACAGCAACTTTCACTTCGTCTCAAATTTAGACTACAAACCTCTTAACTTATTTTTAGGATTTTATCTAGTAATACAAGAACCAAACAAAGATGTTCTATATTATAATAGGACTTTTGCTATCCTGTGTTCTTCTGGTGAATTAGAATGCAGAATTCAGCGTCATCTTAAAACTATTTTAAATGGTGTGAAAATCCTGTTCAGCTATTTGTGCTGGAAAGTAAACCACTCCCAAAAAGTCAAAATGCAATTTGGGTGTGATGAGCCAGACTTTTTATTATTATGTGCATCCTAGACTTGAGAGTTTTCTTAGGTATTTTCAGGTAAGTGCACAACGCTTCTCATTTCTTCAGTGTACATGCAGAGCCATACTCTGAAGACAGTATTACATTCTCCAAAAAGCTCATGTTATGAAGGACTATAAGAAAAGATAAACTCTAGTACAGTCTCATGATAGAATACTTCAAGCTTCCTAAAAAAAATTTAGCATTATGTCTTTAAGTCAAACAGACATTTACCATCAACAGATGAATGGATAAAGAAGATGCGGTATATATGTATACAATAGAATATTATACAGCCATCAAAAAATGAAATCTTGCCATTTGCAATGACGTGGAATCAGAGGGTATTATGCCAAGCAAAATAAGTCAATCATAGAAAGACAATTACCATATGATCTCACTGATATGTGGAATTTGAGAAACAAGGCAGAGGATCATAGGGGAAGAGAGGAAAAAAGGAAACAAGATGAAACCAGAAAGGGAGACAAACCCTAAGAGACTCTTAATCTCAGGAAACAAACTGAGGGTGGCTGGAGAGGAGGGGGGTGGGAGGGATGGGGTGGCTGGGTGATAGACATTGGGGAGGGTATGTGTTATGGTGAGCACTGTGAATTGTGTAAGACTGATGAATCACAGACCTGTACCCCTGAAACAAATACATTATATGTTAATAAAAAAATTAATAAAAATTAATAAAAAAAGAAAAAATGGACATTTAAATATGATTTCATCAAAATCCAGCAAGTTAACATTTGCTATAACATTTGTGTCTTTTAACCATTTTCGGAAATTTAACCACTTACCCCATGTTCCTTAGCAGCTGTGACAACTTTAAGGAGGACATCTTCCTCGACAAATGGTCTCACAGCATCATGGATTATCACAACTTCTGGCTTAGAGAGTTTAGAGTCAGGCTGGTCCTCTGCCAGGGCTTTTAGTCCATTGAAAATTGACCTGTGGCGGGTCACTCCAGCTTCAACCAGGGAGATTCGCTGATGCTGGTACTTCTGAATAATACGCTTCATTGCTTCCATGTTCTCTCCAGTTACTGCTACAACAATGTCCTTTATCCAACATACTCTGAAAGAAAAGTGTGCATACATTTAACATAAACTGGGCCTTATACAAGTTAAGCAAGTAACAAACTGAATTAATAAGTACTACTGTAACTTCTTAGGGATATTGAAAACTGAAAGTAAATCAGTTTAATGCATTCTATCAGGTCTAGTAAAGTATCATCAGTATTTCATACTCCACTTAACAATTTCACTATGGACTATAAAACATTTCATCTATATAGATATTATACAATAGATAGAGATTCCTAACTAAGTTTGATTTAGACTATCAGTAAATTAAGAAAAAAGAATGCAGTAATAGGCCTTTAAATTGATTCTTTCCAAGTATTTTGTTCAATAGAATAGGAACAATTCAAAGCAGTTTCGAATACCAAAGTTTTGTCTCTCTCAAGTCCACTGAATTGCTAAAAAAAAAAAAAAAAAAAAAAAAAAAAAAAAAAGCTGCATCACTTATCTAACACAAACTTTGCCTACATCAAGGTGAAACGTTATAGCTTAAATAGGGAAACTGAGATTGTATAAATATAAGTGAGACTCAAAATGATAAACTTTGTAATAAAATATAAAATTAAAGAATTAACCTATTGAGTCATACAAAGGATTGAGCAATTTTTCTGTTGTACAACATTTTCCTCAAGACTTCCCGACCTATCGTTCTGCACTGTCCACAGCCCTGAGAGGCAAATGCATTACATCTTGGCAGACTTCTCTTGAACACCAGGGCTAACAGAGCTTAATGTCATTAAACTCTATGTTCCACAGCCAACAGGCCCAGACCAGGCCAACTGCCTCTGACCCATGCTATCAACTCTGAATAAAGGTCACTTTAAAATTTAATAAGACTTCAAAAAAAAAAAATCTTTTTAAGAACACTTAGCCTGTGAGATACTACATGTTCATGTTAGATAGTTCAAGTCTTATGCACATTTTTACAGAGATGGAAGGGTCTGAAAATTACTTAGTGAAATTAACTTCGTTTATATGAACATTCAGTTGATTTACTCAATTATTAAACTCCGATCTTCTGTTATTCAATCAACCCTTTCCATGGGGTTCAAAACCCCATTCTGCCTGTGGCTACAAAAATAATACACAGATGTACAACACTAAGAGCTACTTTATAGGCACACTGTCTTTTCATTTTAAGTCTATTCCTTTAATAAGTATTTATTGCACGCTGAATCAATGATCAGCATTGAGTACACAATGAAAATAAACACTGCCTTCGCAAGGCTTACAGATCAAAGAACACCAAAGAATAAATACAAGCTGTGATCAAGCGCTATGAAGAAAGCCAGGCTCCAGCATTGCAAGCAAATGGACTATGTGACCAGCACAGGGATGGCCAAGATGACACTCCCTAAGGAAGCAGAATTTGCTGTAGGATCCAGATGGTGAGTGGCGGCAGGGGGAAAAAGGCAAAGGGGTACGAAGGGCTGGTGTAAGCAAGGGCCATGGCAAGGTCCTTAGGGCCAGGAACCCACTGCAGTCAAATCCTGTAAGCAAAGGGGAGAAGAGCCTATAAAAAGGCTGAAGGTCCAGGCAAGAGCCAGACTGGGCTAGGCCATGGGAACCTCTCAGACCGTATTATGGGTTTTAATGTTATAAGAGAAAGCCATAAAAAACCTGTACGCAGGAGAGGACATTTACACCTATTAAAAAAAAATGCTCACCTACCCAAATTGTATTAGGACAGAAAGACCCCTAAAAGAGGACCACCTCCTAATTCCCCAAACCTGTGAAGATATAACCATACACACAGGATGAACTTCACAGAAGTGATTAATTTAAGGATCTTGAGATGAATCATTCTGGACTATCTGGGTAGGTCTAATATAATCACAGGAGCTCTTACACATGAACAAGAGGCAGAAGAGTTAAAACAGGAGGAGTTAACAGAATCAGTGCTCAATGTGATAGAGGACCACAAGTCCAGGATCGTGAACGACCTCCAGAAACTAGAAAATGGCAAGTAAATTTTCCCTGGAGCTTCCAGAATGAACGTAGCACTGCAAACACCTTTATATTTTAGCCCAGTGAAACCTATATCAAACTTCTGACTCTTCTGACTTCTTCATGTTGCTTTAAGCTACTCAGTTCATGGACCTCTTTTTTTCTTTCAACAGCAGCAATAGGAAGCTAATTTAGGAGCCTCAATTTTAGTCTTGCTGCAACGTAGAAAAGAGATTTAGTAGAGACAAAGGATGCAGATAGACCAGATAGGAGGCGGCGGCTGCTGCATTCTGGGCAATGCAGTGATTGTAGCCTGGCTACCCAACTAAGCTTGTAGATGGCATTTGAGAGAAAAATTCGAGGTAATAACCTAGTAAGATTGGCAAAATAAATCAATTATGACAGAATATAAAATAGCTAACCTAGATTAACATTTACTATAGTTTGAGCCTTAGTCATGTTCTAAACTCCTAGGGTCCTTCCCCTCTACTATCTCTTAAACGGGGAAACAATTACGATAGGATATATACATCATATTCGTTTTCCTACACTACCATCTTACACTACAACATACTTGAAATAGTTTTACCATTCTTCATCAAAAGAAGACCTTCCATCTTCTACAAGGTAGGTTCCATGATAGCAGGGACAACATCTTTTCACCCACTGCTTTTCACCTAGTACCTAATAAACACTAATTTGCTTAGTAAACGACCATGGTCAGTCTTATCTACCAGAAACAGCGTAACATCTGACAACACAGCGTTGTCTCAGGGTTATGAAAATGCAAGAAGCTCTTCATTAACCTAGTTAGCTACAAAAACTCAGTAATGAGTATAACTTTCCCTATGCGATGTGGGTGTGTTTTGAGTCATGTGACTCCTTACCTTCATTTCTAGAACTTTAGCTGCTCTAAGGCCAGGATTACTTATGTTTTGTTAGACACTGGGGGGAATTTCAATCACAAATAAACTAAGACAATGCAGTAATATTCACAGAATACCAGAGAGTGGGATATGTATTATTATGTGCAAGCAATAAAAACTTTACTTACTGGAAGATTCAGTGTGCATTGCTCTTTGGTTTGTAGTCCATCCATCCCCCATTCCTTTCACTGTAAACTTAACTGATCACAGCATACTTAACAGTTTAGAATTTATACTGTACTCAAAGCCCCCCTGCAAGTGACAAGTGACAGTTTGTGTCTCCTAAATATGAAGCTTCCCAAAGTTCTGTCTTCACTGACACCCCTATGATCAAGGCACTCATCTCCCCATTATTGCACTATCCTCTTAGCTGGTCTCCTCATCTTATCCCAACACAACCCATTCTTACCACTTCTGGAGGGTTTTTCTCACCTGCAAACCTAAAGTCACCCCCTGCTGGTTCTTGAGCTGGGCCCTTTAAGATCTGAACTCAGCCCACTCATTACTACCCCACTTCATCTCTCTCATGCCCCTCTTACTCGGAGGGCATTTTCTCGCACACCCAGGTCTTTGCTTATGCTACCTCCTCCGCTTCCCAGCACACCTACCACCCATCCTGGGTTGGGAGGGAAGTAGGAGGCTCAGTGCCCCTTGCTCAGCTGTGGGTTCAGATTGGCTTCCCCCAGGAAGCTTTACTAGTCATTCTGGGGGCAGCATCCCTGCTCTCCACTTCCAGAGTACTCTGTCAGAGACACTTAGCATCGTACCCTACGGTTTGCCTTTTCTATCTCCCTCACCAAGCTGCCAACTCACAGAAAGCAAAGTCTACACCTCAGAGCTTGGCACATTCCAAACCAAGTAGTATTAGTAATATTAACAGCAATGAAGATTGATGGTTTGCGAGGTGACGCATACTGTGTAGAGTACCAGCCTGCAAAATCTATCAGATTGCGATAAGTCACTATTATCACCACTTTATAGATGACACAGAAGCAGTGACCTGCCCATAACCTCACGCTTAGGAAATGAAGGGACCTGGGTGGACCCAAGTCTGATTTTGGAGCACACAGTTAAGCTCTGCAAATGTACTAATAGTTTCTGAGAAGGATGTAGTAAAATCCAGGAGCAAGAAGAGCATGTCCACATCCACTGTGTCTCCAGCATTCCATTCATCTTATTAGTGATGAACCATATAATATTGTTGCATTTGTGGTCAAAATGTCAAGTTTCTTGTAATTTCCTGTAATTCAAGCAAAAATAAACATCTAACATTTGCCAGGCAGTATACTAGACCATTGTGATATAATAATAAACCAAGACTGGCAGAATTCCTGACCTCACACACCATATGTTAATATCTGCTAAATGAATCCATGAATAGAGAAGACTTAATTAGAAAGGAATAAATCATTAGTTTAAGTGTTTAAGCCTTTTCTCCATCCATGGATTCATTTAACATATTTGACATAATGGTCTATGATTCGCCTGAGTTTAAAGAATTATTAACAGTGATCAAACATATTTCAGCTTATTAATATGACATCACAATAAGGTTTTTGGTTTTTTTAAAGAAACTTTAAGTACATGCTCAAGTAAATCAGTAGGCAAGGCTGTTCTATAGTCAAGAGCTTAACTTGTACTCTAAGCTCTTCATCTCTTTCCATAGTGAATTTTACCAGAAAAATAGCTTAAAAGCAACTTTTAAAGACCTCATATTGCTATTTTTCACAAAAAGTACTTTCAATTATCTTAACATCGAATAATAGGGAGAAAGACATTGCTAGACTAGTCGTTCCAATATCTGCACAATGAGTCAATGAATTAATGAACTCCCAAAGATAAATCCCAATTTTACTAGAATGCCTTCAAAGAGCTATAAAATAATTAAATTCCAAACAAAGCTAGTCAAAATAAATGTAAATAATTAGATATGGCCCATGGCCTTTGACTCTTTCCAAAAGTTGTAGGAGACTCTAAATAGCAAAGTGTTTTAAACTCATCTTTCTCAAACTATAGATCAAGGCCTATGAGTGTGCCAATTTAGTGAGTTTAGATTAACATTTTTGGATAAATGAACTAGAAATTAACAGAACAGTAAAGTTAGAATGCATAGCAAAAGTAAGGATGGGTCTTCTTGAATTCTTTCAAATATGTGCACGTGTGTATTTAAATACATGTTTAATGGAATCATCATGCAAAATCTTCTTTTAAACAAGTCACAATAGGGGCGCCTGTGTGGCTCAGTTGGCTAAGTGTCTGCCTTTGGCTCAGGTCATGATCCCAGGGTCCTGGGATGGAGTCCCACATCGGGCTCCCTGCTCAGCAGGGAGTCTGCTTCTCCCCCTCTGCCTGCCTCTCTACCTACTTGTGCTCTCTGTGTCAAATAAATAAAATCTTAAAAAAATAAATAAGTCGCTATAAAAAATTTTTAGAAGACATGGTTTTAGACCACTCTTAAGAGAGGACATTGTTATGCTATTTTGTTCAGCAACCAAGCATACTCCCAGCACTTGCAAGCCTTTTTAAGTACTGTTTATATTTCAAAGAATTTATTCACATTCTTTTCTAGTTATAGAATTAAGAGTCTTTTACAGTATTAAAGTTTAATAATGTAGGATCATGGAACTGAGAAAAACCTTAACGACCTCACGCAGTGCCTACTGAACAAATATTTGCTGAATAAATGAATCTGGTTGACCTCCTTAGCTGAAGGCAAGTCCACACTGAACTCCCATAGCTGGGTTTTATCAAGTTCTCTTATTTACTTCCTAGCACATTCCATGGGCACTTACAAGTCTAACCTCAAGCTCCATTACACCTATAGACATTTTGAGGAAATTTTTCGTTTCTCATATTTTCTCCCACAATGTTAAAAAAAAAAAAATCACTTCGAGTATTCAGCTTGGGCAGTTTAATATGATCAGTTGAAAAAAAGATTTAAACAAATGCTTTTTAAATACACAGATGGAAAATCAGGTCCTACTAAACCCTCTAAAGGGCTCTTACCAGGTTGCGGGAGTTTGGCCCCAAGGGACAGTGGCAACGGTGGCTGACTGCCATGACAGTCTTCATAGAGACTAGGCCCATTGATTGTACTGTGGCCATAATTGGTAGATTTACATCCCTCCATACCCACCCTCATATTTTAGCAACAAAGTATTGAGTTGATATGAAGGGCCTGGTTCCCAAATGCCCTCAAAAGGTCAGGTCTCCTTATCATGGCCCATGAAGGATTCCCAGTGGTCAAGCCCAACCTACCAGTCTTAATCTCTTCTTGAAGGAGCCCCACGGGGGCCTTCCCACTGGAAATTTAACAAAAACATCTAGTCATCTGACCTACACAAAACACAGTCCTATTGTATTTTTAATAAATATAGGCCATTGCTTGCTTTCCTTCACTCAGATTTGACCCTTAATGAAGCATTAAATTTTTTAATGTCAAATTCATGTATTTGAACATATTTATTCAACTACAACTATCTAAGTGCCTTTTTCTTTCTGAACCCTTAATCCAATTAGTCATCAAAACCTGTCAATCCTGTCTACAGATTTCTCCTCTCTTCCCTACTCCATTCCAACTTTCAGCTCAACTCCAGCATTCAACATTGCTCATTTAAATTAACATTTATGTATTTATTTCTCTATTTTGTTTAAATAAAATTTGCAGGGGTATTCAGAAAGAGTAAGATAGAACAAGTACACAAGAAAGCAAAAATTAGAGACAATCCAGTAAGTCAGAAAATCTAATAAGCCTTGAGTTCATCAACTTACATGTATATACCTACCAGCTGGGAAGATGGTGGAGTAGGAGAACCCTAAGCTCACCTCATCCCATCAATACAACTAGATAACAACCCGACCAGTGTAAATAACCCATGAAGCAACTGGAAGGCTGGAAGAACAAACTCCACAACTAAAGGTAGGGAAGAGGCCACAGTGAAGGTAAGAAGGGCCAAGACACAAGTCTAAGAGCAAAAGGGACCTTGTCGCCCATGGTGGGGAGGGAGCTGGTGGCACTGAGAAGGGCAGAAAACATATTTTCACCAGCAGCCCATGCACTGGGAGAACAAATCTCTTTACTATTTGCCTCTGAATGTGAAATAAGCCAACTTTCCTGAGTTCTTAAAACCAGCCAGACTTAAAGCCTGGAATTTTTAAAAATCCCCAGGCTCCACTCTGGGAGAGGCCAGAAGACTTTAGGAAGTGGAGTCCCTGCCCTTAGAGACAGCAGGACCAACACCCCATGCAGATACATTGTAGAACCAGCAGTTTGAAAAATACTGGGGGCAAATTGGAGGGAGAGTGGTTTGCTCTTCTCAGAGCACAGGCTAAAGAGACAGGTACCACTAGGAGACCCCTCCAGGAACAAAGGAGCTGGCAGGTACCATTTCCCTCCCCTACCCCACAGCATGAACAACAGCCACCTGTGAGGACCAGCTTAGAGCTGACACTCCTAACCTAACTTGCTTGCACAAAGCCCCACCACGTCATGCCAGCCCAACACATTTCAGTGGACCCACCCCTTTCCAGTAACTCTTATGTCAGTCCCCCTGCGGTGGCCCCTCCCCCAGAAGACCAGTGCAAACCTTGTCAACACCCCATCCCTTAACCTGCACTTTTACAGCACCTCAGTTCCTGCAGGGGCAAGTCTCCATTCACAAGCAAACCACTACACACCTTGCTGCCCACAACAGGCAGAGAGGGCCTCTGCAGACAAGTAAAGGAAAAAGAGGCTTAGATTCAACAGCAGAGCACACACGACACACATAGGTGACAGTCCCTGAAGCCCCAGGACCTGGGGCATAGGGGACACTGCACTGCAGGGCACTATAGGACTTCTTAATAAGGTTATTATGGTTAGGAGCAAGAGAAGTAACTAACTTTCCTAACATAGAAAAACACAAAAAGTCAGACAAAATGAGGAGACAAAGCAACATTTCCCAAATGAAACAACAGGACCAAACCATAGCAAGAGACCAAACCAAAACAGATTTAAGTAGTATGACTGATAGAGAATTTAAAGTAATGATCATAAAGATACCCACTGGACTTGAGAGAGTAGTGGAGGACATCAGTGAGACCATTAACAGAGAGAAAAAAAAAAAAAAGAATCAGATCAAGAACACATTAAGTGAAATTAAAAATACACTTGATGGAAAAAATAGCAGGCTGGATGAAGCAGAGAAACAATTTAACAACCTGGAATAGTAACGGAACATAAATAACCAATCTGAGGAAAGAGAATTATGCAAACTGAGAATAGTCTCCGTGACACCAAGCATAATAACATCTGCATTATAGGGATCTCAGATGATAGAGAGGTAAGGGGGCAGAAAATTTATTTCAAGAAATAATAGCTGAAAATTTACCTTACCTGAAGAAAGAAACCTATCCAGATCCAGGAGGCACAGAGATCCCTGCCCCCCACCCAAAAAAATTCAACCTAAATAGGTCACATCAAGACATATAGTAATTAAATGTAATTTAAAAGATTTTAAGAAGTACTGGGTGTACAAAAAGTAGTGAAAGGCAAAAAATTTTCAAGCAGCTAAGGAAGAAAGTTACATTCAAGGGAAAACCCATAATGCTATCAGGGGATTTTTCAGCAGAATTTTCTAGGGAAAGTGTGGGAAGGGAAAAATCAGCAACCAAGAATCCTCTATCCAGGAAGGCTATCATTCAGAACAAAAGGAGAGATAAAGAGTTTCTCAGATAAAAACTAAAGGAGTTCATGACCACTAAACCATCTATACAAGAAATATTAAAAGGGACCCCAGGTGAAAAGGAAGACTAAGTCAGAGTATGAAAAGTAAACAAAAAAGCAATAAAAATAACTTTTACTGTTAAAAAAAAAAAGGATTCATAAGATAAAAGGATGTAGAAGGAGACAAACCATGAGAGACTTATGATCTCAGGAAACAAACAGGATTTCTTGGTGGGGGGATGGGGTGGCTGGGTGATGGACATTGGGGAGGGTATGCGTTGTGGTGAGCACGGTGTATTAAGACTGATGAATCACAGACCTGTACCCCTGAAACAAATAATGCATTATATGTTAATTAAAAAAAAAAAAACTCACTCCCGAAGAAATTGAAAATCTGGGGGGGGGGGGGAATGTACCCAGTACAGAAAAACACTTAAAAAGTCTTCCCTTGCCAATAAAAGTATGCTTAACTAGTTATGCCCATTGCTTTTTTAAGATTTGCATATTAACAACATCTTACTCCCCCACCTCCCTCTCCAAACAAAAAACAAAAAGGTTGGTGGGGCGGGGGGGGGGGGGGGGGGGGGTGATTCTTTGCTTTTAGGAACTCTAAGCCCCAACCAAATACCAAGATTGTCTATAATGGCCTTAGAAATGCAGTAAGGTCCCTCACCAAAGCATTCAGATTTTGTAATGTCATAAAGTTGTCCAAACATTCCATGGTGATTTGTTCACAGATTGAGATTAAGATTCAGTGTTCTTAATTTTTAGCGCGCTGAAAAGAATTAGTTAGTACCGCTTGGCCAAAGTCAACTGCCTTCTCCGGGCCTCCCGCCCTTCCCCTGGAAAACAGCAGCTGCTTGATAGACTTGTAAGCAGTATAGGAGATCCTGTTAGCAAAAGCCTCTCCCTTGGCATGTTAATGGGCCTTCAAAAGTATCAGCTCTCTTCTCTCTTCTCTCTTCAGTGGCAATTTTAAAATTTCAAAATTTGTTGTCTGGTGTATTTTACTTAACTCATGAGTGCATAAATTAAACACTGCATTAATGAAAAAAAAAGGATGTAAAATAGGACCTTATACAACTAAAACATAGGAGAAGAGGAGTAAAGAATGGATTTAAACTTAGGTGACCATCAACTTCATATAGACTGCTATACTCAGATGTTATACACACACCTAATGGTAACCACAAGTCAGAAACAAGCAATACGTATGCAAAGAAAAAAGAGAAAGGGATCCAAATATATCACCAAAGAAAGCCAGCAAACCATGAAAGACAGAAGGATCAGAGAAAATCTATAGAAACAACTACAAAACAAGTAACAAAATGGCAATACATACATATCTATCAGTAATTACTTTGAATGTGAATAGACTAAATGCTCCAAACAAAAGGCATACAGTGACTTTATGAACATAAAGGAAATAATCGATAGTACTAGGGGACTTTAACATCTCACTGACATCAATGGGCAGATCATCCAAACGGAAACTCGACAAGGAAACGAGTGGCTTTCAGTGACCCATTGCACCAGATGAATTTAACAGACATATTCAGAACATTCCATCCTAAAACAGAATACACAATCTTTTCAAGAGCACATGGAACATTCTCCAGAATAGATCACATATTAGGCTTTAAAACAAGCCTCAACAAACACAAAAAGACTGAAGTTATACTATGCATCTTCTCTGACAATACTATGGAACTGGTAAACAACCACAAGAGAAAAATCTGGAAAGACCACTAACACATGGAGGTTAAATAACATGCTACAAAACAATGAATGGGTCAACCAGGAATTAAAAGAAGAAATTTAAAAATACATAGCAACAAATGAAAATGAAAACACAATGGTCCAAAATCTTTGGTATGCAGCAAAAACTGTTCTAACAGGGAAGGTTATAGCAATACAGGCCTACCTCAAGAATCAAGAGAAATCTCAAAAAACCTAACCTTACACCTAAAGGAGCTAGAAGAACAAACAAAACCTAAATCCAGCAAAAGGAAATAAATACTATAGAAACTAAAACAAACAAACAAACAAAAATGGATCAATGAAACCAGGAGCTGGTTCTTTGGGAAAAAAAATTATACATATACATCAACAAAATAAACCTTCAGCAAGACTCATTGAAGATTTAAAAAAAAAGAAAAAAAAAGCGACCCAAATAACAAAATCACTAATGAAAAAGGAGAAATAGCCAACACCACAGAAATAAAGTAATTTTAAAAGAGTATGAAAACTGATATGCTAACAAATTGAACAACCTAGAACAAATGGATCAATTCCTAGAAACCTATAACCTCCCAAAACTAAAGCAGAAATAGAAATTTTGAATAGACCAATCACCAGCAATGAAATTCAATCAGTTATCAAAAAACTCCCAAATGAAAGTCCAGAACCAGATGGCTTCACACACAAATTCTACTAAACATTTAAAGAATACCTATTCTTCTCAAGCTATTTCAAAAAAAAATACAAGAGGAAGGAAAACTTCCAAATTCATTCTATGAGGCCATTATCACCCTCATACCAAAACCAGATACAGACACCACAAAAAAAGTACAGGCCAGTATCTCTCATGAATACAGATGCAAAAATCCTCAAAATATTAGCAAACCAAGTCTAACAATATATTTTAAAAAATCATACACCACTTTCAAGTGGGATTTATGCCTGGGATGCAAGAGTGCTTCAATATTCACCAATCAACAGGATAGGTCACATCGACAAGAGAAAGTATAAAAACTGTATGATCATTTCAATAGATGCAGAAAAAGCATTTAACAAAGTACAACAACCATTCATGATAAAAACTCTATGCCAAGAAGGTCTAGAGGGAACATACCTCAACATAATAAAGGCCTTGTATTAAAAACCCACAGTGAATATACTCAACAGTGCCAAATGGAGAGCTTTTCCCCTAACATCAGGAACAAGACAAGGATGTCCTCGCTCACCTCTTTCATTCAACACAGTACTGCAAATCCTAGCCACAGCATTGTATCTAGGAATAAACTTATTCAAAGAGGTGAAAGACCTGTACTCTGAAAAAACACTGATGAAAGAAATTCAAGATGACACAAAGAAATGGAAAGACATTCTGTGTTCATGGACTGGAAGAAGAAATATTGTTAAAATGTCTCTATTACCCAAAGCTATCTACAGATCTAATGCAATCCCTATTAAAATACCAACAGCATCTTTCACAGACCTAGAACAATCCTCCAATTTGTATGGAATCAAAAAAGACCCCAAATAGCCAAAGCAATCTTGAAAAACAAAACTGGAGGAATCACAATTCCTGACTTCAAGTTATATTATAAAGTAGTAGTAATTAAAAGAGTATGGGGGTACCTGGCTGTCTCAATTGGTAGAGCATGTGACTCTTGATCTTGGGGTTATAAGTGTAAGCCCCATGTTAGGTGTAGAAATTACTTAAAAAAAATAAAATTTAAAAAAATAAAACAGTATGGTAGCAGTATAAAAATACACATAGATCAATAAACTACAACAAAAAAAACCCAAAAATAAATGCACAATTACATGGTCAATTAATCTTGTCAAAGGAGGAATGAATATACAATGGGCAAAAGACAGTTTCTTCAATAAATGAGGTTAGGAAAATTGGACAGCCACATGCTGAAGAATGAAACTGGACAACTCTCTTTCACCATACTCAAAAATTAACTCAATTGTGAGACCTGAAACCATATAAATCCTTGACAGAATATAGGCAGTAATCCGACACTGGCCATAGCAACATTTTTGTACTTACGTCTCCTGAGTTGAGGGACTACAACAAAATAAAAAGTTTCTGCACAGTGAAGCAAACAATCAACAAAACTAAAAGTTAAGGGGCACCTGGGTGTCTCAGTCAGTTAACAGTCCACCTCTTGATTTGAGCTCAGGTCATAATCTTAGGGTCCTGGGATGGAGCCCCGAGTTGGACTCTGGGCTGGATGTAGAGCCTGCTTAATATTCTCTCCCTCCCTCTCCTTCTGCCCCTCCCCCTCCTAAATAAATGTCAACCTACAGAATGAAAGAAGATATTTGCAAAGGACATATCTGATAATGTCCAAAATATATAAAAAACAAAATTCAACACCCCGAAAACAAATAATCCCATTAAAAAATGCAAAGACATGAACACACATTTCTCCAAGGAAGACATACAGATGTCCAAGAGACACATGAAAAGATGCTCACCATTACTCATCATCTGGGAAATGCAAATCAAAACCACAAGATACCACCTCACACCCGTCAGAAAGGCTAAAATTAGTAACACCAGAAACATCAAGTATTGATAAGGATGTAGAGAAAAAGGAAGCCTCATGCACCGTTGGTGGGAATGCAAACTGGGGCAGACACTGTGGAAAATAGAATGAAGGTTCCTCAAAAAAGTAAAAATAGAACTACACTATGATCCAGTAACCACACTACTGCTATTTACCTAAACAACACACACACACACACTCACGCACTCATACTCACACTCATACCATGGAGTCAAAGTTACTAAAACAGGACTTCCACTGATTTTCCAAGTGGCAAGAAAGCAACCCAACTCAACCACAAAAATCAGTTTCCTTAAGACAAACACATACCAATCAATAAAACAGATTAATATAGTTTTCTTAAAGCAGTAATTCTTTTAGAAACTCTGGTCATAAATCAATAGTTACATAAGGGACTAGGACCCTTGACCTCAGTTCCTTGTTAGTATAATGGGGGCAAAAAAAAGTTCTTTTCAGTGACTGAAGAACAGGTGCTTTAATATATACCATGTTGTTTGAGAAGACACTCCCTTGAGTTTACCTTAGAAGCTAAGGATCTCATCATTTCACACAGCAGTCTTGCTCTTAATTCCTCCATGGCCATGGAACTCCTTACTCAGCCATTGGCTGTGCTGAGTCAGAGAATAAGCCTCCAGCATTCTGACAGCAATCTAGGAGTTTAAAGGTTTCTTTTTAAGGTTTCAACCAGTTGGGTTTTGGTTTTTTGGGTGTTTTTTTTTTTTTTTTGGTTTGGTTTTTTTTTGTTTTTCAGCTGTCTACCCCACCTTCCGAAGTATCCTGTAGCTCTAATTCCTGAACCTTTCCAAGGGCCTGGGACTTCAACCAAAATGCTTCTTCGCAGCTGTTCCCACTTCCCTAGGACCGTTAAGTCTGATTGATTACCATGCTGTTCTTCCAACATTTTGTCATCATCTTTTATCTACTCCAGCACCTCTTAACATTCGTTTTCCCTTGTGTGGCTATACTATTTCTAGTCTCTTTGGGTGGGTAAATGCAAGACTGGAAATAATGCCATTTAAACATGTGTTTAACTCAAACCAAAACTAGTTATATTTCTTTACATTTCCCTAACCCCAATTTAAGAATTGTGGACAAATGGGGCGCCTGGGTGGCTCAGTCGTTAAGCGTCTGCCTTCGGTTCAGGTCATGATCTCAGGGTCCTGGGATCAAGCCCCGCATCGGGCTCCCTGCTCAGTGAGGAGCCTGCTTCTCCCTCTCCCACCCACCCCCCCCCCCCGTTTGTGTTCCCTCTCTCGCTGTGTCTCTGTCAAATAAATAAAATCTTAAAAAAAAAAAATTGTGGACCAAACTTCAGAGGTGAAAGCTCTTATACACTGTAGTTTTAAATTGGCTCAAAATTCCAGAAGACAGATCACACCATAAGGGTCATTTTTTCTTGATTATCCTTCTTAGTCAAGATTAAGAAGATTACTCACAGCAACTTCTCTGTGAGATGGCAAAAGTTTGAGAAAGGAAAATCCTAACTTATGAGGGACAAAGGAGCTTTGAAATCAAATTCTACACAATCCATATTCATAGCTCCCAGAGGTCAAGGAGAGCGAACACTGTCCTAAAATAAACCAGATGACAGACTGTGGTGACACCCAATTACAGCTTTTCTGATTTGGGATACTGAGAGCTGTGCTTCCCCTTAGTAAATGGTAAGCATGCATACTTTCACCAAAGAGCAAAAGGTAAGAATTTTACAACACACTTTATGCTTCCATTTCCTTTCCTTATTTGAACCTGAATAATTCGGGGGGAGGGGGAAGAAATAACCTAGGCTTTTGAGCACCATGCTCTAGGAAGCCTATTAGCAGTCAAGAGAATGCCCTTCCTTTAGGAAATGGCTCAGAAGCACCCATACCTAAACCCCTGTAATGCAAGGTTTCCAAGGATTTCCTGAAACACACCCCAAATATAAGCATCCCTTAAGTTATTCAGGCATTTTAACAGTGACAAAAATGAGCCCCCGAGTATTTCAAAATGGAGATTTAAGTAGTTACTATTAGAATTTTATCACTGCTGTTATCGAAAGAAAACACATATTCCCCCTTTTCCATAAACAAGGTCTTACCAGAACATTCTTTTACTTTAAAAGATTTTTCCAGTAACCACCTATCTCAGGCTCCCTCAGAAGATGCAAACATGCTAATAATCCGAATTTCCTTCACAGGAAGGAAAATTAAATGTAAAAAACACTGTATTCCGCTACATCTGGTAATTAAGCAGTTAGATTCTGCTGGCCAAAATCCATTGTTCCTGTAATACTACCTACATAATGAGCTCTGTTGTCATAAGGTCTAGCATCCAATACTGTAGTTAAATGATGCATACCCAGATAAAAGGTAGACTACAGAATAGGGGAAGCACCTGGAACTGTTTCAGTGTTTGTCTGAGTTTCATATGGAACCACCAGCCTGATTACTTGAATCAAGGGTGATTAGGGCTCTTCATGCTTCCGTTTTCCAAATGCCAACATTTAGGAAGATAACCATACACAAAGCAACTTGGGCCCTTTGGCTTCTGTGGTGTGTGCAGCATAGTGGGGCAGGGAGAAGATCTTTTCTGGATAATAGGCTACTGTCCTTTGATTAGTAGCGACTCATTAGCTTAATCTTCATCAAAGCCACCTGCAAAGGCTATGCTAAAAAAGGTCATCTCTCTTGAGATACAAAGGGCTCATTTCAAGGTTTAACATCCTATCACAAGACCACCCTGGCTTCAAGACGTTTCAACACCTTCCCAACACGTCTAAGGACCTTTGCAACTTGCCCTATTTCTACCCCTCCAGCCTCACCCCACGCTCATATTACTGGCCCTCTAAAGCAAGATAAATAGCACACCCCCTTTTCACCTCACTAAGGCTCCCCTAGTCCTCCCACCCCCATTCCCTCTCCATATCCCCTACAAGTCAGTGCATTTTGTAACAGGATAAAGCACAAATTGGCCTCAACTTCAGAATCTCGCCCCCTTAAAACCATATCCACGTTGAAAAGCTTGGATTAAATTCTGCCCCTCGGTACACTTTCAGCACCTCTTAATCAACACAGGGTCATAAGAGATACTTCGCTAGTGTTTATAAATGAATGGATAAAGCGAACCAAGGTTCGTATAGTCAGATGCACAAGTAAAACTCCAATTCACGCATGCACGGAGAGTGCAAATAAGAGACTGAGAAAAAGGCAGAGACAGAAGAGACTCCTGAAAAGGCTTGCTTGTCGTTAGGCCACACTGGGGCCACTGTTAAGACTAAATGCCTCTTAGTCCCAACCCATGCTTTCCTTCCTTAGTTCAACTCCATGAGCCGAGCTCCCCCCCGCCCCCCGCCCGACGGCCTGGGCACAGAAAGGGCTCTGTGGGGCAGCCCCCGCTTGCATGCCGGTCTGCTAGAGGAGCAGAGCCGCCCATCTCTAAACTGCAAGCGAGGACGGAGCCCGAGTCGGCGGCGGGGACTGGGCGGGTGGGGTCGGCCCCGCAGTCCGCCGAGAGAAGGCGCCAGCGCGAAAGCACCACCAGGGGCAGGTGTCGCGGGCTGCCCCAGGCGGGCCGGGAGGGAGCGGGAGGCCGGGCCGGGGGCCGGGGGCGCGCCTGGCGCCGCATTACCTCTCCAAGGCCTGCAGGGTGTAGCTGATGAGCGGCCTCTCCAGGATGGGACAGAACTGCTTCGGGGTGGGGACGCCCATCCTCTCCCCGCTCCCCCCCGCCGGCAACACAGCAGCCACGGCGGGAGCGCGGCGCCGGGGCTGGGCCTCGGCCCCGGCCGGGTTCAGCGAAGAGGCCGCGGCTGCTTCCTCCGCGCCGCGCGAGTCGCCGGGACAAGGCCCCGGTGCGGCGGGCCTGGGCTCCATGGCGGCGGGCGGCGCGGCCGGCCTGGCTCGCCCCGCCTGGCTCGCCCCGGGCCCAAGCGCTCCGCGGCTGCTCGGGGCCTCGGCTGGGGTAGGGGGGAAAGGAGGAAGGGCGGGTGAGGGCGGACGGCGCCCACTGGAGCAGCGAGGGCCAGGCCGCGGCGTGTCCCCAGGGGACGCTCCAGCCGCCGAGCTGCTTCTCGTCGCGTCCTCGGCCTCTACGCCGAGCCCAGCGCCCCCGGCAGGCCTGAGTTCCGCGCCTCCTCGCTGCTCTGGCGGGCCCCGCAGTCGCCTCAGGTGGAAGCGTCAGCCGTCCGTGCATATCTACGGGTCCCATTAAACCTAACAGCTGTGCGGAGGCTGTAGCGGTCGGGACGCCCTCCAGTCCCTCTCCCCTTAAAGACATTTGGATTCAAGTCACAGGATGGCACAGAGAAACGTGCACCTCGATTTCTACCTTTAAGCTCGTGAGGCTTAAAGGTTCCACCTTCTGGTTCCACCTCAGAAAAGACAGATGGATGGGCAAGTGTTATTATGAACCAGATATAGAAACAAAACTGCCGCGGATCTCAAATTTGTCTGCAAATGGGAACTACCTGGGGAGGTCAGAAAGTGCTGACACCTGTGTCCCACCCTCAGCGATTGGGATTTAATTAGTCTGCTGTGTGGCCCGAGTTTTAGAATGTTTTTAAAGATCCCCAGCTCATTCTAATGAGCGGGCTCATTTTGGGCCCACAGAGTCAAAGCAATAGTACTAATAACTGCTGAACACGCGACACACATTAGCTCATTTAATCTCCAGGAGAACCCAACTGTTATTGGGGTTTTGTTTGTTTTGGTTTGGTTCGGTTATTACAGAGAAAGAAGAAAGGTTGTAATAATAATAAATAACTTGTGTAAATAATAAATAACTTGTGTAAAATTGCACAAATGGCAGATCTGCCTTTAGGCCCTTGCACAGAAGTACAGCCCGAGTTGAAGAATTCCAGGCCTGGAGCATATATGCCCTTATTTAGTGCTGTCCTTGCTGGTCGTGTTTACCAGAAAAATGTAGTCAAGTACTTGGAATGTCAGAGCCCATTGTATTAGGTCCCTGGAATGTAAACTCCATGAGAGTAGGATCCTTACTTTTCCTTTTGGGTTTTGTGCCCAGCTCCTGAAATATGAAAGAAGTTTAATAAGTATGTATTGAATGAACCGATGGAGTCGGTTTATCATAATTGAAGTATATTTATTAATATTTGCTAATTTAATCTTCACCTATAAAGTTAATTTGAAATTGATTTAAAAAAGAGAGGAATCTTTTAGGCGCTGAAAATATTATCAGGTTATAATATTCCAACCCAGTATTTTTACCCATTTTTCCGAATTTAGATTAAAGATAACAAAATTAAAATGTTTCTTTTATTTATCAGTGACTGAACATGCTTTTAATACATTCAATACACTTATATTTTCAGTACACAAGTTTCAATATAGAAGTACTTTCAATACAAAAGTAACAAAAAAGTACTTTTACTATAATTAGTGTTTAGCTCCATTATAATTGCAGTTTGTCATATCACTGACTCTTAGCTGAAAAATAAGCATCATAATACACTTGACTTGGTAGCACCACCACACCTGTGTCTGGCCTGTACTAGACACTCAATACCTGTTGACTAACTGAATGGGTAAATGAATAAAGGAATCTATACAGAAGCAGAAATGCAAATCTATTAATATTAATCTTAGTTTCCCTTTTTAATCTAACAGTGGAGTTAAAGCTATTTTTCACTTTTTTTAAGATTTAAGAGAGAGACAGAGAAAAAAAAAGAGAGAGAGAGAGAGGCAGAGAGAGAAATCACAGAGGAAGAGAGGGAGAAGCAAACTTCCCGCTGAGCAGGGAGCCCGATGTGGGGCTCTATCCCAGGACCCTGGGATTATGACCTGAGCAGAAGGCAGACACCTAACCAAATGAGACACCCAGGCATCCCTAGTTTTCATTTTCTTAATCTTCAGCAAAAAAAGCATAGTAATAAAAGTCTTATTAATTGCTATGTATTATAAATAATTAAATCTTGACAAATTTTAGCAAGAATCGTGTTTTATTGATTTAGTTGTTTTAGAGCAAATATATTAATTTTGCTCTGTTCACTATGAATCTTAGATCTTTTATACTGTATGTTAACAATATTTAACAGACTCATTGAAAGTAAAGGACAGACTTCATTTGTCTATCACAGTATGAGAAGCAACATTTTTTCTGTATCTTTTTCTATAGATATAAATAATTAGTTCCTTATTATGCATACTTTGGGTAAAAAATATAGTTTCCATGTAGTTTTATAACAAGTTGTAGCAGCCACATTATGAAATTATCTTCTCGGGCGCCTGGGTGGCTCAGTTGGTTAAGCGACTGCCTTCGGCTCAGGTCATGATCCTCGAGTCCCGGGATGGAGTCCTACATCAGGCTCCCTGCTCAGCAGGGAGTCTGCTTCTCCCTCTGACCCTCCTCCCTCTCATGCTCTCTGTCTCTCATTCTCTCTCTCGCAAATAAATAAAAAATTAAAAAAAAATTATCTTCTCTGCAACAAGTAGCTAAAAGTGCCTACCTTGGAAAGTGAGATCCTCTGTGACCCATTGGTAATAACCACTCTGCAGTATCAGTTGATAAGTTTAGAAAAAATAAACCCCAACTGTATCACAATGCAGAGCACACAAAGGGGAAAGTTCTTGGAGTGGTTTTTGGTCTGAGCTTCTGTGGTAGATAAAATAATGGTCTCCCAATGTTGCCCATGTTCTAATCCCTGAAACCTGTGAATATTTTACCTGACCTTATAAAAGGAACATTGCAGCTGTGATTAAATTAAAGCCCTTCAGTTGGGGAGGGTAGCCTGGATGATCCAGGTGTGTCCAATAGAATCGTAAGTGTCCTTATAAGAGAGCGGTCGGAATCAGAGAAACAAGTGTCAGGACTGAATTGTAGGTCACAGTGATACGAAGCTATGAGTCAAGGATTCCAGGAGCTTCTAGAAGCTGCATAGAGCAAGGAACCAAATTCTTCAACTAGAAATTCCAGAAAAACATAGCCCTGCCCCCCCATTTTGAGATTGCTCACATCTACAACACTTAGATAATAAACTTGTTTTAAGCCACTCTATTTGTGATTTGTTACAACAAACACAGGAAACTAATACAGTTTCATGCTCAGGAAAACCTTCAAACTTACAGGTTGACTGACTATAACTTCCAAATGGAGTTATACATAGTTAGAAATATAGTGATATGACTGAAGAAAGAAAACACTGTCCATTTGACTTTATTTATGTCCCATAACTACACTCTCAGTGCACTATGATTTTTAAAATACACTTTATCCTGTGAATAATAAAACGCGTTTTATTGTACTGCGAATAGTCAAAGCATAGCTTTGTTAAGTGTATACCACAATTTTATAAACTCACTTTAACATGTCTTTATTTTTTTAATGCATATAGAAGTGGCCATTAGATGAAAGTGGCTCTCATCTTTATATCTGAAAGGCCTAAATAACGCCCCTTTGTTGTTTGTTTCTATGACAGAGGACCCTGGAAGATTATCTTGGGGACCTTATTATTATTATTACTGAATTTTAGATTAGGTTGAGTTTATTTTTTTAGTGTTAATCTAAGTATAATTATCACTGCCAGTCATTCCCCTCCCCAACCACACTTAGTGTTTTAATAGCATTTCTAGAGGTTAGTTGGGGTGTTGCTCACAAATGCTAATGAACAGCTTAACGGTTTACCCTTTAACTCTGCTGAAATAGGGGCCAAACAGAATATATTATTGTTCTACCATGGGCCAGTCCCAGTATTACTGTCAGTCTATGAATCCTAATTCCTGTTTTGCCATTGTGTTTTATGTAAATGCTATAGTCTATTAACCTCTGACCTTTAACTCATTTTTATACATAAGAAAAATGATGCTCCACAATGAGATCTTTCTGTGGATAATTCAAACTAAACAACACATGACAACAAGGTTACCATCTTTCATTTTCTCAATATGTATTACAAAGTAAATTATCAACGGTCTCAACTGTCTACTTTGTTTTTCCTATTATAGCTAAAAAAGGAAACAATGATAAATAGCCTTAGGACTGAATGATAAACTTGATATCATTAATATCATTAATGTTACCAAAGTTTAACTTGTCATAAGAATCATTTGAGGACTATTGTTAATATATATAGTATTTCTTATGTATTTTATATAATATCATTTACTTATTATATATTATATAATAATCTTAGAAAATGTATTATTGGCACCCTCCAACAGAAATTTTGATTCAGTCGATCTAGAGTAGGCCCAGAAATCTGCTTTTTTTAAATGCTTCCTTAGGTGATACTATGTAAGTGTTGACCAGACTTAAATAAACACCAGTTAAGGGGTGCCTGGCTCAGTTTGTTAAGCATCTGACTTTGGCTCAAGTCATGATCTTAGGATCCTGGGATGGAGCCCCGAGTGGAGCCCCAGGTCAGGCTCTCTGCTCAGCAGGGAGTCTGCTTGTCCCTCTCCCTCTGCCCCTCCCCCCTTGTGCACATGCATGCTCTTTCAATAAATAAAATCTTTAAAAATAAATAAATAAATAAAACACTGAATTAAAAAAATTACACCCAATTCACTTTATATTCAATGCATTTAATTTCAAGACCTAAAGCAAAGACATGTAATACATTAAATACGCCATATAAAACTTGCATAAGAAATCTATTAAAACAGTTATGTTTTATTTCCTTGTTAATTTATAAGGAGGAAAACACAAGGGAAAAATATTTAACTGCTAGGGGAAAAAAATGATATTAAAGAAATGGAGAACTGAATTATCTCCCTAGTATTTCTACAGAACTGTCATTTAAAAACAAATCACTTCTGAGAGCCACCAAAGGCCATATCTTTGACCACAACTTAAACAGAATTGAAATTGTTGCCTGGAATTCTGCTTCTGGGCACAGAACTAAAGGGTACAATTCACAGGACCCTGGGATCATTACCTGAGTCGAAGGCAGACGCTTAACTGACTGAGCCACCCAGGCTTCCCTAAAATAATTTTTAAAAACAGGCCTTAATGCTTCCAGAAAATTCACTCATTACTGTCTTCTGAGAAATAAGAAAAGAAGAATGTGGACATTTGGACATGGCATTATGACCACAACCACCACCACCCTGCAAAAGCAAAGAATAAGGATAAGAGGTGAGCTGTTTATAGAGTCTGAATGTGAGACGTCATTGCCTAATAATCCCTTAACCATGAGGATACCAAATCTTGATCTTAAGCAGGTCAAAAGAGACTATGGTCAGGTAAAGGCACAGAGAGGCCAGTGGGATAGCAGGGTTAAGGGAGAGATTGAAGACTGAGACATTGGTATTATAGTCTCTTCAGTGTCATCCAAAGGATATGAGGATATAAACAAGCTTCTAATTTTTGTAAAAAAATAAAATTAAAAAGTGCTGCTTCATTGTTCTCTAGCATGGGGTACTTACTGGGCTAGTGACAGAGAGGAAGAGGAGAAGGTGGAGGAGAAGAAGGATAAAAGAGGAAAAAGAAGAAAAAGAAGAAGGGAAGAAGAAGCGGGGGGGGGAGAAGGACAAGAAGAACACAGAGTTTGGATGGATGTTGGAAATTCTAGTTAGAACAATAAACTAGACAGGCTTAGACAAGAAGCACTAAGTGGTGACAGAGAGAATGTTTCATGTAGAAGTAACTTGTGGCAGATCGCAAAGAGGGAGAAATTAGGTCACTCTGTTGTTTATGCTGTATGTGAATAGAAATAATTTAAATAGAAAAATTAAATATTTCCATTTGTGACCATGGCTACCACTAATTGGTTTAAGACAGAAGTGAAAGAATGAATGAATAAATGAAAGAATGTTAAATGTACCAGTGGATATAAACCTAAACGCATGAAGACCAATTTTCACTTAGTCTTCAGAAATATTCGAAAGCTTAAAACTATTCCCAAATGGAAAAAATTTTTTCAATTTTAAGTTTGCACTCACCCTCCTCACCCCAATTTCATATTTCTTCTACCTCTCCTATCATTTGTTCCTTAAAAGACCTCAAGACCTTGACAAAAGATTAAAAAGAAAAACATTTCCCTTTGGCCAAATCTTTCCTTAGCAGTTAGTCTCTCCTAACTTTATAAACATCCGTGATTATTATTAAGTGCTACAGTACAATAACAAAAATATGCACAAAACTAACCAACACTGGTCCTGGGCACATGTTCACATTTCTGTATGTTTGTCTTTGGCCCACCTGGCATCTTGCCTTCCTGGTCCTTTTCCCTTTCTCCCCACTATCTCCTGAACTAGGTATCTCACTGACCAGTAGTTCATCTGTACTTTCACCTGTGTACTCAACCCTGCCAGTCCTGACCAGGACAAGCAGCCCCATCCTGTGGAAGGGTTCCATTTTGAATTTGTTTCATTGTCTAGAAGAACTGCCTTACTGTTCATGGGGTGTACCCACCTTCTGGCAACCTTCCTCTTCCTTAGAATTCCCCATCTCTTTGGCATAAGGTGGAACAGGACCCCGGTTTGACTGGAAAGTCTTGAGTCACCAGAAGGCTGATTTCCAATTAACTGGCTGGATAACTTCTCTGAAAAAATCAATCACATAAAAACAGTTGCCACCACAGTGTCAGGTCTATGAATTCTGATGCCTGGGTTTCCTTGGGATGTTCTATAACCTGGCCTTAATTTACTTCCTATACCCACTGGCTGTTGCTGCTAAGATCCAGGATTGATTGAATTATGAACCAAGGCCCTTCTACCCAAGTAAACCTGGATCTCAAAGTGATGAAACCATCTAACCATCTTATTCATTTTAGGAAATGACAACTAATAAAAGTTGAGACATTTCCATTTTAGTAAATATCAGAATATAATATAAAAACATGATATTTTGGGGTACTGGGGTGGCTCAGTCCGTGAAGCATCCAGCCCTTGGTTTCAGCTAAAGTCATGATCTCATGGGTCAGGGGATGGAGCCCCATGTTGGGTACCATGCTCAGCAGGGAGTCTGCTTAAAGATTTTATCCCTCTGCCCCTCTTCTGCTCATGTGCATGTGTGTGCTCTCTCTGTCTCCCTCTCATAGAAAAATAAATCTTAAAACAAATATAATAAAATAGAAAAAAATAAAAACATGATATTTTAAATCAGGAAAATTCCAAGGCCTGGAAATAATAGCAAGAACTCAAGAAAGATACCTTATACATGAGGCCAGTGACAGTCTAATCTTAAAAATGATCCACTTACTAGTTTTTATCTTGAATGGATGGTCAAAAAAAAGTGTGCTATGTAATTGCTAAATCAGATTAAGTTCTAAAGAACAAGAAGCATATTATTTTAGAACTTTTTTTCCAGTTGTCTATTGCTTTACAACAAACCATTCCAAAACTTAGTGTCTTAAAGTAATACCATTCTATTGTTCTCAATTCTTCGGGTCAGGAATTTGGCTTGGGTTGAATGAAGACAGCTCATCTCTCTTTCCTTTGGGGTTGACTGGGAAAGTTCACCCGAGGCTGGAGAAGGATCCAAGATGGACTCATTCATAGGTTTGGGGCCTTGGTGCTGGGCTATTGGCTGGGGCATCTCAGTTCTCTTCACATGATCTTTCTCCAACAGGATGCCCTGGCCTTCTTTACATAGCGGATGGGTTCTATGAAATCAAAGGTAGATTGCACTAGGCCTCGTAGATTCTATGCCCAGGACTGGCAGAACAATACTTCTTTCTCATTCTATTGGTCAAGGAAGTCACAAGACCAGCCTAAATTCAAGAAGAGGGGAAATGGCTCCACACCTTGAAGCAAAGAATAGCACACATGGGGAATGGAGGAATTAGTAATGACCATCTTTGCAAACAAACTTCTACAGGCAGCAGTCACCCATTTTGGGGATTCACGTCTTCAGATCAGGGCAACGTCTACTCAAATTTATAGACTCCATAGATTCCTGGCCACAGTAGGGCAGAGGATTCAAAGGGTAATTTCTAAGAGAGAAAGAGGTCAAAGAAATGCAGGGTGACCTGAACGGCCCTATCCACTCTTTGGAATTTGTTTCTACAGATTGTACTATAAGCTATCAATAACTGTCTGAAACCATCCTCTTTACCATTGTAAAAGCCAAAACTAGGGCTAAAATATTAGCTAAGTGAGTATGTACCAAAGAAATTTTTCTGCTACTGAATGAAGGCCCTATTGTTACACATACCAAGTGGATAGTCCAAAAACTGATTTCCAAGATCTGACAACTTTTGGTCTCTCTCATAAGAGAAGCTCTCCTCAGAGCCATACTGTGTTAGCTAGCCCTTTATTAGATGGCGAAACAGTTGTGGTGACAGTTTTTCATATTTGTATTTTCTTTCACTTTTTAAATTCTAATCACAAGTGCTAAATTCAACTTTAATCAGTTAAAACTATTTCAAGTGGTGTTAATGGTGTTCTTAATTTAGAATTCAATAAAACTAAAAATATGAGGAAGTACTTGCAATAACAGAGATGACAAACACAATTCTTTGAAAGTCTATGAACAATTTGGAAAGCAACTTCCTTTACTCCCAAACTGAAAACTGTAAGCTCTGTTACAATTTGTTGTGGCCATTTATTCTAAAAAAAAAAAAGAACCATTTCTACAAAATGATACGGGTTTTTATTTTCTTCAGCTACAGTTAGAGACTCAGCCAACCAGGAATTTCTGAACATTAAACCTACACTATCTTGGAAAAGGAGCCAAAGCATCGAATATCTATTACAGATGCACAAACTTGATTCAGTGGAATGACTCCCTGGTTCTCAATTTTTTATAAACAACACCCTGGTGGTAACACTTGGAGAAAAATAATGCACTTGCCTAATTTCTTTCATATGGACAGGGGATCCCGTTTCAACTACCTTGTTTTTCTGAATTAGACCTCTCTTTTCAAATCATGTATTCTACATTTGAACTGTGAATTGCTTCTTCATATTTTAGGACTAGAACTAGAGTAAGCAGTTCTGAGAGCACTGTCCCCAGGCCCCAATTTTCTGATGAGTAAGTGACAAGTTTATGAGTATATGTGTCAGGCCAGGAAACAGTGGAAGAAACTGTCAACAGATGGGGAAAATCAGATGGTGTGGGAGAGGGAGGATGACTTTGACTTTGGCCTGTATGTTCAAACTTCTTATCCGAATGCAGGTGGAAACAGAGACCCCCATGGTAATAACAGCAGCTAAGGCAAAGGCAAATGATGAGCTAGAAACTTGGGAGGTTAAAAGAAGGTCCACGTCCTTCTTGGCACATAATATAGATGAGCAGTTCTCAGACAGGCTACACATCAAAATCATCTGTAGGGCTTTTACAGGTGCGAATGCTGAATCAGATTCTGAGGGGACAGCTTGGAAGTTCTAATTCTGATGAGCACCTCTATTGGAAATCACTCTACTAGATTATACACAAAGGTGGAAAATCTAACTGGTATGCATGATGGATTGAGCACTGAATCAAGGGACAGGTTCACTTTTTCTCTGTGGTTCCATGCACTTGTTGAGTAATTATAGTTAATTATGTGTATTGCATGCAAAGAACAGTCTTATGTGTTTATATCAATAATTCTTTCAGGTCTCACAACTGCGTGTGTGAAATGGAGGTTGATCGTTGTTACTTTTTGCTGATGGGGAGCCTGAAATTAGTGACTTGACAAAAGCCCTGGGATGCCAGGGCTATGTAAACTATGCTGACCTCCAAAGGAGAGGTCAAGGTTTTCAGTTTGTTCTCAGTACTCTTCATAGTGACGTTCAGTTCTTCACTGCCAATCTTGACCAAATTTTACAATAAACTATTCTTCAGATATTGCTCACCGGGACCTACAGCACACACTCATAAAATGAGATGAGCTAAGTTTTTAAGCCTAGAAGCGAAGAAGGCATTGAAAACTATAAGATGCCTTAGAAATCAAGATTTCTTTTCATCATGAATGATGGCTCTTACATCATCATTCTAGAACACGAATTAAATTTTTTTTCTCCAAACATTATTACTTCCCCACTTTCTTACCTGACTTCAACATTTTCTATTATTTCTAAATTTTCATTTCAAAAATTGTCTGACATAAGCCACCACAACTCGTTTTGAATAGAAGTATAATATGCGTAAATTGAAATTGAACTCCACGTTCATGATGAAATATTCCCCCAAATTTCACAGTGACTCAATTTTTAATGGCCTTTGTTGTTGATTTTGAAAAAAAGTTTTTTAAAAGTTTTAAACATGTTCAATTTTTTTCAAAGATCCCTGGTATAACACAGAGATATCACTACCCTTTACAAAAACAATACTTTCATTTCCTAGCTTGTCCTAGCATAATACCCGGGGACCAAAGCCACCGTGTTGCAAAATTCCAGGAGACACCAGGCCTAGAAAATATGCTGCAAACTTTGACTCCTCAAGTTGGGTAATGCAACGGTACAGACAAGAACTTTCATTTATTATTCCATTGCTTGTTGTTAACTAATTTTAGAAGACTGTGAGGGTTTTTGTGTGTGTATATTAGGTTTGGGATTTTACAAAATTGATTTTATACGCCTCAATTGTATGTTTTAGATCCCTCAAAGAAAGGATGAATTAAAATTTGCTTATTTTTCCCTGGTAAAAACTATTCATTGAGCTAACATCTAAAAAATTGAACTTTACCCTCAGTTTGAAGTGGAAAATTGTTTTCTGTGAAGGAACAGTTTGTTCAAATTATTAAAAAGTAATTAAAATGGAGCTCCACTAAGGAGTTTGTTGTGGGAGAGAAAGTGATCTCTTCTTCATGAATGAGAGCTAAATGTTTCCATAAAGTGGTGTAGTTATTGCAACAGCACAAATTATATTAATAGCTATTTGGGCATTAAAATAAAATGTTGCTGGTTCAAAGATTCCCCTTTTAATTAAGTTTTGTCACATGAATGGAATAAAATCTAAGTATTTCTCCTTTTTGTGCTTCTGGGACAGACATCCATTTATTCAAAATTTTCTTGCTTATAATCATTAGCATTCGAACTCTTTTGTTGTCATGTTGTCAAAAAGCTGAAAAGCACAACTGAGACAAAAACTAGGAGAGTGAACATAAAAAACTTGCATCTCTCTAGTGTTTGATGGAAGCATTTATGACCAGAGTCTGAAGATCAAGGTTTTTTTAGATTGCTGATTATTCACTCATAGTTTAAAAGATGCCCAGGACTCAATGCAATACCACCCCCACTGTACCGCTCACCCATGTTGACTGCTCCCTTTTAATACTTGTTTATAATCACCCATTATAATAGTGATCTCTAAAGGAAGGTATGTGTACCCTCAAAGGTGTGCAAGATCATCCATTAGGGAACAGAAAGTAAATATTAAAGCTTCTATTTGCATTTGCTTTCATTTTCATTTTTGAAATTTTATTTTTTTGTGAGTTTTGCAATGTGTTAACATTAGTATAGCAGCAGATGTATACTAGCTAAAAATGTGTTACGTGTATCTTGCTAGTCATGCTCAAAATTTTTTTAGTGATAGAGATACATGTCCAACAAAATTTAGAGCCAGTGTTCGATAGTTCTGTACTCATTTTAGCACTTAAGTAATGACTGGATCTTCCTGGGCCCCTACCTTCTTTATGACTTTAGGTGAGTTACTAAATTCCTCTATGTGCAAAATATAACTAATAATGATATACTACAGAGGATGAAGTGATGACTGTATCCTTTTTATGAAGAGTTTTGTAAGAGATAAAGTGCTATTCAAATGTGTGGGAACACCTTGAGAGCAGACAATAGCTCATTTTTGTATCCCCGAGACTTCTTACGGTGGCTCGCAAATAGAATATGTTCAATAAATAGACGAATAAATGAATGAATGAGGGTCTATACATCATTAACATTCTTATGGGAAAGAGCTAGATGTGGTTTGAAACACAAATGGTCGTAAATAAGAAGAAACAAGTTAAGTCTTGCTCCAGCCCCGGCTCTTTGATTTTTGAAAAAGTCATTCATTTTTGCTGAGCTCAGTTTCTTCCTTCATAAATGAGCCATAATAATATCATTTTCCTGCCTTACCTCATAGGGTAGTTTTCAGAACAAAATTTATGTGAGTCATATAAATGAAATTTTGTCATCAGCTCTAAAGAAAACTCTATGCTAACATTGGTGATTATTTTTGTGGTTCTATCATCTTCTGCTGACTTCTACTCAACAGGAAGGAAAGGTTCCTCCCTGCCTTGTGCTTTTGTCGCATTCCCTTCAGGATCTAACACAGTGTTTTCCCCATAATGAATTCTTAAAAAAAAAAAAAAAAAGCCAGGGGTGGGGGGTTGGGGGGTGGTGAGGTTAAAGAATGGTGGCCTTCTGTTTTCAAGCCTGCCTGTGCTTTTGAACAAAAAGGTTGTGGTGTTTGAGGGGTTCCAACCAGTACCAACTTGTGTCCCCCCCAAGCACTTTTTATCAGTAAAAAGGCAAAGCATGTAATGAAGAGAATGCTTGATTTATACCTGCCTAGGCAATCAACCTGCCACCCACAGAAGTGTTGGTAGTTTGGCAGTTAATCAGCAAGGCAATTTTTGTGCTCTATTCTCTGTTCATGATCTTTTGAGTTTGTTCCATAATGGTGCTCCTTTGTCATCTTGTCCCATAATGAAATCTCTGTGGATAGAGAATATATCTGTATCTCCACAGCAATTCCAGGGCCAGAGCAATGCCTGATATATCCAGGTGCTCAATAAATACACTTGTTGGATGATGAATTAAACACCTCGGGGAAATGAAGAATATGTGTACTCAATTAAAAATTTGAAGTATTTACCAAACCATTAATTTGATTTAGTTCAGTAAAAGTTTCCCCCAATTTCTGTCTTTATAGAAAAAATTGGGGAAAAAAAACCAAAAAACAACAGCAACTAGTTTGTGCTGAATTCTTTGCCAGTGTTTTAAACTCCCTCTCCATATTCAAATTACATTTCAATTACTCTCCTGCACTTATGTGAATGCATATTTGTTTTAAATGTACATAAATCATGGGCATCCTTTCAGTTAATACCCAGTTCTATCTAAGCTTCTGTTTTTTTAAGGACCATAATTTCATGTTTGAGGAAAAGAAGAAAAAAAAAAACAATCACTGTTTGAACATCCATTCTTAAGGATATACCTTTCTTTGGACCAATTACACCTTTTTCCAAATATATAACCCAAGACATTATTTTACACACAAACCAAAGAGGTTATAAAATGAATTTTAAGGTTCAACCATTCAAGATATCATTATTTTACTTTGAAAATGGAATCATGAACTTGAAGATTAGAAAATATCTCATTTCAGTACTGTTTAAATGTGCTTTAAGACTCAAAATTCAGATATAATATTTTTCACTTTGCTAAATAACACTCTTTTGAAACTGTTGAACATTATCTCTACAAATATTCTCTATGAGAATTCTAAGAGGCTCAAAGTTGTGTACAGTTACTCAATCAACCAATTAAATTCCTTTCTCCTTTCTCAGCCTGCCCACCACTTGGTGAGTCCATTAGTAAGGAATGGATTGACCAAAAGGCAAGGAGTGAGAGGAGAGGCAAAGTCCTGGATAAAAAGAACTAGACAATTAGATCCTGTAGTTATATCCAAAAGTTGACTTGAAATAGCTCTTTTCAAAGAGGACTTTAAACTGCTGTCTCCTTACCAGTCTGGAGAATTCAATTTGTCAAGATCAGTTGATTCTCATGCAGATAATGTAAACTGACACCAAGCAACATGTACGGGTCTGGTGACCAAGCCAAGAAATTTGGTAGCATAGAGTAAGTGGAAATGAATCTTTTTCTAATCAGGATTACATTTCTTAGACATTGCTTAGCCTGTTACATATTAACAGCATGTTTTAAACAGATTTTGTGTTTTTAAAATTGTTATAATTATTAAAAAGAGATTTTTCTGCTCACACATTAATTATGAGAAAAAGTGATGATGAAGGCTTAGTTATTGACTCATGTTCCTATCCTAGGATGCCAGGGATTTTCGCAGGTCAGTTGGCATAATTAAACTTCTTTTGGGCAGATAACTAAATTGGGCTCAAATAGAACTTAATTTAGAGTTTAATCTATAAATGTTCATTTACTACAATACAGTGGAGCTATTTTTTTAAGTGACAGATGATACTCTCATTATTAAATATATGCAATAGATTTTGCAGATGCCTAAGAATATAACCAAGAAAAAAAATTCTTTTGAAGATTGGAAAAAAAAAAGATTTGTGCAATATCTAGATCTCAGCTAGCAAAAATTAATTAATTAATAGGTCTAAATTACGTTTGTTTACAATGAAGCCAAAGTACAAGCTTCCCATATGTTCTTAATGTCACCCATCCCATTATAAGTCCTCAAATGCTGACAGCACCCCCTCTGGGACAGGGGAGATATAAAAGAGAACAGATGCTAGCAGAATGGGGAAGTGCAGCCATAGGCATGTTGGACAAAATAATTAGAGATCTTAAAGCAAGAATATGCAAGGAGCATTGCGTAATCACACATTACTGAACAATCACAACAATCAACTGACCAGTCTACAACATCTTCCAGTAGAGATGGGGCACCTCCCTTTTAATGAGTACTCTCAGTACTGGAAGGCAAATGGCAATTTTGAATATCCAGATGTTCTGTTTATATTGACTTCCATTGTCAAACAAGGGACCATCAACAAAACAAAGGATCAGCTGCTTTGTTTTGTTTTGTTTTGTTTGTGTGCTTTTCCCATTGTAGATACCTGATTAAGATTTGCTACACTCTCTTCACTTCCTTCCCTGCACTTACTGCCATTTATCTATTTTTTTATTTCTTAATTGCCACTCTAAACTATAAACTACCCATAATCATTTTTCTTAGGGAGGGAAAAATTTTTTAATCAAATTATAAAATTCATGAAGGAAAGTACACATATCCTTAGTGTAGCGGTCAAGAAACTTTCATAAATTGAACACAACTGTATAACAAGTACCCAAATTAAAAAACAGAAGACGAGCAACACGCCAGAAGACTCTTGGTACTATGTTCTAAGCTGTTACACTCCAAAGGTAAGCACTTCCTGACTTCTAAAAGCTAAGATTTCTTTTGCCTCTTCTTGGACTTAATAACAATAAAATTATATGGTGTGTACTATTTTGTGTCAGGCTTCTTTTGTTCAACATAACTTTTATGAGAATCATATTGTTTTGTGTAGTTGTAAACCACCCTTATTGCTCTATGTTATTACTTGTATGAAGACACCACAATTTATCCATTCTACTGCTGATTTGCATTTGGGTAATTCCTATTTGGAACTATTCCAAATAATACTGCTATAAATATATGTTCATGAAAAACACATCTTTTGGCGAACACATGTACATATCTCTGTGGTATATATACCAAGCACTGTAATTGTTGAGCCATCGGGTATGCATATGTTCAATTTCAGTAGATATGCCACATAGTTTTCCAAAATGGCTAAGCCAATTTCCACTTTTACCAGTAGTATGCAAACGAGGAATCTTATCCGGTGCGTTCCTCAATGTACCTCCTGCACCTGTTATAGTGCTGAGCACCTAGTAGGCACTCAGGAAGTTTGGGCTGAATAAATTCAATTAATAGGTGCTAGAAGTATCCAAACGACTATTAACTTTTCATTCATGTTTCAGGTTTGTAAGAAGCCAAACTGGTTTCCAGCCCGCTCCGTAATTTTGCCAAAAGGCACCCCTGCAAAAAGATCTCCTCACTGAATGCTGTTTTCAAGCACAAATAGCAGATACAATGGAAAAAATGATAGCACTTGGACAACATAACAGAATATAGATATGTTAACTTGAGAGGGCATTTTAGTCTCATCTTTTCCAGCTTCTCTTTATGTAGCTGAAGACACAGAGAACTAAATTAATCAAATTAGGTGCCCTAAGATTAAGATAGTATTCTTGGGATTCATAAGTGGACATATGCTTTGTTTCTTTAAAACTTTGGGTTAAATGATTATTTGATTTGTATAAAATGTGTTTGACCAAGAACAGATTAGAGATTTTATTTCATTAGTATAAAATTCATATTTTTATTGTGACTGCCCTCCAAAACACTTTCATCCTTTTCATTACTTAAATAAAACAAATCATTTTTGTCAGTGTATAAAATTGCTAAAATTTTCTCTTTGGGATGAGATTTGCTCTCTTTTTTATACAGTCTGATCAAAATCAGTTCTAAGGATCAGTGGGTTTTTTGGATGAACTGTTTATTTGTTCACTTCTTTTTATCAAATGCAGCTAACAAAATCATATTGAAGAGTAATAAAGTTTTCAGTCTTTCATCTAAAGAATAGGTACTTTATAGTACATACAATGAAAATTGAGAGAAATTCAGTTCAAAATTTACTATGCTCTTCCTCAACAACTATAAATACACGGAGAAAGGTTGAGTCTAAGAGTTCCAAGGTCTGAGACATAGACTGGATTTGGATAAAGGTATGTGTAGAATATTCTACTAATTGCATTAAATCTTTACCCCTTCTAGAGTATCAAACCCTTTGGCATGTTACCTGCAGTTTCTTCCAGTAAAGAAACAGTATAATTCCCCACCCTTTGACTTTAAATTTAGTGATGTGACTTTCTTTAGAAAATAGAATGTCAGAGGACACGAGTGATGAAAGGCTTAAAAAGCACCTGTGCTAGTAGGCTTTCTCGAGCCTCCCCGAAAGTCTCTCCATGAGATACCCAGCTAGCAGGTCAGGTCATTGCAGGAAGCTGAAAGACATGAAGAACAGAGCCCAACTGCCCCAGCTGAGTCTAGTTTGTATCAGCTGAACTCCAGTTGTCCTCCAGATGCAGACATGAGTCCAGCTGATATTAACCATGCTAATCCAAACCTCATCTAGATCAACTGACCTCCAGAAAATCCTTAGACAATCATCTAAATAAATGCTTATTATTTATGCCACTGGAATTCTGTGATTGTTGTAATGGAGTGGCATTGAAGACATAGTTAAATGACACAGGACAATTAAGTATGCACAGACTGATTATGACTGTGTTTCCCAGAAGATGGTAAAAGGGGAGGGTGCCATACCCAGGGCAATTCGTCCGTAGGTTAAGAGGCTTATCCAAATTATAACTAGAGAGAGTCTTAAAAACAGGACTACAGTTCAGCATATAAAGAGCTTAGAGATCACATTCTGTTCTAACAACAAGTAAAAAAAATAAAAATAAAAAAATAAAACCCTGCAAAATCAACAACTCTTCTTAGATCTACCAGAGAAATGAGGTCACGGGGAATAGCACTAGCCCAAAAATGACTTTTATAATGTCTTACAGATTGGAATCCTTTCCACCCATTTAATCTTATTACTAACACATTTTCTGCGTCATGTTTGTCTTTCCAGAAACAGACTAGCTCCTGTGTAAGAGTAAACCACTTACTCACTGTAGGCTATTGCTAAGGCCTATTAAATCTCAGGTCTCATCTATAGTAGAAAAAGACAACTGTTTCAAGAAATAACAAATTGTAGAAAGTAAGGGCTAAAGTGAAGAGCTGTCTAAGCTCTCCCAGGTTTCATCAAGTTAAAAGAATATGGCAATATTGACACCTTTTTGGATATGGTCTGAAAACAGATTTTTGTATGAACATCCTTAAAAGAAGCTTAGGACTAAGAAAGAAGGAACAAATCAAAATACTACTGCCTGACTCAACTAACCCTATGTTGATATAGAAAACCATATCAAAGAGAGCATGCATCTATTAGACTCGCACAAAAACCTACTTTGTTTCATGCACATTGCTAAGATTTTTCTGTTTTATTAGACAATGAATCTTTGTGTTAAGAGCAGTGTATATACACTGTAATTAGTCATCTGTCTGGGCTTCAAAAATCTGCTTGAGATTCTGCTTTCACCTCTCAAAAGGACTGAACTCTAGAATCAAGAAATATAGAAGGGAATTGCAAGTTGAAATAACGAGCCTGGAAAAAGTTGGGAAGAAATAAGAAACATTGGGGAAAACACCATCTACATGAAATAGACTTTCCATAAATCCTTGACAGAGGCTGAATCCAACCTTTGTGTTGAACTACCTCCTCCATCAAATCTCACCAGCACTTTTTGTTTTTCTGTGAATTAATTTACAGCTATCTGTGTAGCATTCATCTGCTGCAGTGGGATCCCACCCAGCCAGGAATCAGGGACTGTACAAGACGTACCATCAGCAGGAGGGTGGAATTGCAGCCATGCCTCCTTGTGACGGTTTAGGAGATATTTCCCATGGTGGGAAGAAGAAGAGGTGGCGCTTCTGGCCATCTCGCCATGTCAACAGGGTCTTGACGCTCTGCCTGTCTCACAGCAACAGTCAACACCAACTCCCTCATCCATTAAGGAATTCCCTGGTTTGGAAAAACAAGAGGAATTCTTCCTCACCAGGAGCCTACCAACTTATTACATAAGAGCTAAGCAGATGGTACAAAATATGGTTTACCTCTCCAAGAAATTTCAATCTAATTGAAGGGGGAAAAAATGATGTACACAAAACCTAGTGTAACTAAATGGTTGAGTATGTGGTTGTAATAGATGAGAGAGGCATTCAATAGTATGATTTCTCTTCCCATTTCGAAAGAGTTGGATTGTTAATCCAAGGCTTATGTGCTGAATGATAATTGAAATAGCTTACTAATCAGAGCTGGTATGACTTGTGTGTAACTTGTAGTTTCACCTATGGGAAGCAAATACAAACAGGAGAGAAAAAAGTGATAAATAGCTAACCACTATTTAAAAATGACCAAGTCAGGGACGCCTGGGTGGCTCAGTCAGTTAAGCATCTGCCTTCAGCTGGGGTCATGATCCCAGGGTCCTGGGATGGAGCCCCGCATCGGGCTCCTTGCTCGGCAGGGAGCCTGCTTCTCCTTCTGCCTGCCACTCCCCCACTGCTTGTGCTCTCTCTCTGGCAAATAAATAAATACAGTCTTTAAAAAAAATGACCAAGTCATACTTTATTTCTAGTATAGAATAATTTTAAAAATTAATTTTTTTCACCTATAGAAATGGAAATTCTAATGTTTCTGGTGTTTCTTCCTTTTCTAATATAAAAAAGATGCAAATGGAGAGTTAATATCCATATTAAATACAGACATTAATTAGGAATGTAATGTTTCTGAAAGATAAAACACAAATTTGTCAAGCACATTAAGGGTATACTGGTATAAAAAAAATTTCATCACTTTTTTAATGCCAGTAAACTATGTTGAAAGAATCTTTAGTAACAAAGCCTCTATTGATACCTTCTAAATATCTTCTTGTGAGGCCAAGGATAAGATATCCCTCCAGATACAGCAGGGCACATCAACCTGGAATTTTGCCATTGCTTTTCAGAATGGTGCTAAATGTTTTACTTCCATTTATGTCATTAGCTTCTGGGTTTCTCCTCATAAAGTTATCCTGGCATCTAGAAGAAAACACGTTTGACAAAGAAATTAGTAAATAAGGGAAAAGTTAATCAGGTTCTCAAAGAAGATGATAATTCATAAAACACAGTTACTGAGAGCATAGAGCATTTTAAGGAGGTTATAAAAGAGGACTGAGAAATGTGCAAGACATACTTAAAAGTATAGTTTAATTAAACAGTATAAAACCTTGCACAAGTTTTCCCAAAATTATATGACATTTACTATTTTCAAGTTATTGAAACGTGTTATCGTTCTTCTTTGTCATTATTATTATTATTAAGTTTTAATCATCCATTTGGCTACAGGAAAAATAATTTGTATTCATTTTAACTCATTTAATTCTATTAATGTTTTTAAATTTGTGTTTTATAATGTACATAATGCATTAATATGGTTATATAACTTGTAAGTAAATGAATGTGTATTGGATTAAGGTACTCAAAGTGTTTTATTTTCTTGTGGAGCCATGCTCAAAACATTTAGAGAATGACGTTAGAGAGTTATAAGTCACCAGTTAACATAAATTATAAAAAGAGAAGTTAGAATAAAGCAATAGTCTGAACATTTAAAATTGGATTGACATATTGCATTGGAAATGCGAAAAATCAGAAATGAAGTGGAAAACTACTGTTTCTGTTGTTGAGGAAATGAATGAGGAAGCGTGAGCCTTGGATGACATATTGGTAAAGTAAGCAAATCCAATAATTTTCAGAATTAAGTATAGGGGCAAAAGGAGCATAAATGCATGAAAATGTTTCCTACACCAATTTTCCTGTCACAAAATACATGAAATAAATGGGAAATGACAACATAGCCTAGAAAAGCAAACTTAGGATGATTCAAAAAGGCAATGGATAAAGGCATTGACAATAAAAGAGACAGAGAGCACACACACTCCTTCTTTAAAAGCTATCAAAATGACAGAGCTTTTCATTTTCACTTAAAATTAAATAAGATCAATCCAGAATATCTTCCAAAAATGTTTCTGTCCTCAACCTTGCATCCTCCTACCTTACCAACTCTTCCTTTTTTCCCGTGTTTCCCCCTGTCTTACTCTTAGTCTACTTTCTGGATCAAGGGCTTAGAGAAGAAATCCCTACCCAAGTCTGCATTCTCCCCCACTCAGCAAGCTGGTGTCAACTAAGAAACATAATAATAATAATATAATAATATTAGCAGTAACAACTATCACTGTGAGCCCTTAAATTCAGGAACTTGTTTAAGGCAGATTTAATTACCGCATTTTATAGAGGAGGAAATTAAAGTACCTATTGCTTAAATAGTCAACTATTAAGGACAAGGCCGGGATTCATACCCAGGTATGATAGCTCCAGTCCCTCTACTCTTAACTACAATGCAATACTATCTAACAATACACCACATAAAATAAAAGTGGTTTAAATGGATTCCCCATTGAATCTTTTCTTTGCATTCCCATTCCTAGGATCCCAACATTCTAGAACCTTTGTTTGATCAAGTAATATTATCATCAGTGGATTAAACCCAACATATGGCCTTTCAAGTGTAAAGGAATGGAATAAGAAGAACAGGGAACCGTTCCAGTTACAGATGTTATTGCTATGCATTCAGATGTAGGTGAAGAAGCAACTGGAAAGTTGGCACTGCTTCTTATCCTTTGTACATCTGAAGGCTGTGCTCGGCAGTGTAACCACTAAGCAAAGCCTGGCACAGCTGTTCATTCTTTCTCATCATCTTTTATCTATGTAGTGCTTCCTCTTAAAGTGAGTCTTTGAAATTCTGAAAGCCAAGTGCTTCATTTCCCATCATTCCACACCTAAGCCAAGCTTCAAAATTGGCTTTGATGTGTACTTAAAGTGTCTTGGCATTCTGCTGCCATCATTCCCTGGATCCGTCCCACTCTGTGAAACTGTGATATGATCATCTCCGTCCCAAAGGAAGAGACTAGCTGCATTTGGAACCATGATGATATCCTTCTATGACTTTGTGCAGTTCATGGGTTACACTGATGAGTGTTGGAGAGTACAATGTGAATGGGTAAGAGTTACACGTTTTGAAATCATGCAGAAGTAATGTAGCCAACCTCCTTTTAATCCATCGACCTTCGATCTTATGGTTTTAGTTCTGAAGTTTCCTTCTCATCATAGATCACAATGGCTGCCTAGCTTAAACACTGCCAGATTCAAAAGCTTTATTTTCTAAGGTTGTGGAACGGACTTAACATAGTATATATCTGTATTCTAGATAATGCCGTTTGGTGAGCATTATCATATTTGGTGGGTCATTCTCAGTTAATTTGTAAGGGATTTTTGGAATTGATGGTTTCTTCTTTTTCCAACTAATACTATTTCAGAGCTTGAATGACTTTCATGAAGTAAACTCAAATAGAAATTGATTTATAGTTAATTATTCACCTATGACTGCATGTCCTAATGACTTGGTTGTTATTAAAATATGTAACAATGATAATAGCAAAAACAAACACCTAACTCCTACCCCCCAACTCTATCCATAGAATGTAAATAAATGAAAATGTCTCAGAAGCTATAGGAGTCTACAGTAAATATGCCCCAATTTTTCATGTGCTACATGAGATATTGCTCAAAAAACTATCTCAGATTTTGTATCTTTTTGGCTTTACTAGGTTGATTGGCTTCTTGAATTATATGATATGTAACCTTAAGCTAGGGCACCTAAAATCTCAGAATTTCTCCCAAATATCTCTTTCAGATTCTCACCTCAAGTATAAAATAATGAAATGGGAAGATTAATGGTGGAAGGGACCTTGGAGAGCATCTTAGTATCTACATTCTGGAAATGAAAAACAAAGAAAGATTCTTCTTCTTCTTCTTTTTTTTTTTTTTTTTTTGAGAGAGAAAGAGGAAAGAGAGAGATGGTGGGGAGGGGCAGAAGGAGAGAGAGAGAGAGAGAGTCTTATGTAGGGCTCGATCTCACAGCCCTGAGATCATGGCCTGAGCTGAAATCAAGAGTCCAATGCTTAGAATGAGCCACCCAGGTGTCCCAACAAAGAAAGAGTCTATAACACTATAATATTTCAGTGTCTGCTTAATGTACTACACTGTTACAGATGTTGTTAAAAAAAAAAAGGTATGCCTGAGGAGACTGTCCCAGGCAGCTTAAGTTTTGCTCTGCATAGCCCCCCTCTACCCTGCACCCTGCCCTCTGCCCCTCACCCTGCCCTCTGCCCCAAGGTTAACCTATACAAATTATATTCACCATTCCCAAACCCATGGCCTCCAATGAGGACTGCCAGTGGAGAGCCTTGGCAGGGGATCACTTAGAAAGAGGAAGGAGAGGGGCGCCTGAGTGGCTCAGTTGGTTAAGCATCTGCCTTCGGCTCAGGTCATGATCCCAGGGTCCTCGGGCTCCCTCCTCAGCGGGGAGCCTCCTTCTCCCTCTCCCTCTACTGTCCCCCCTGCTTGTGCTCTCTCGCTCTCTCTGTCAAATAAATAAATAAAGTTTTTTAAAAAAAGAAAGAAAGAGGCAGGAGAAAGGAGAGTGACAAAGGTATTATTCCCCTGGCTCCCTAGATTTGCCGGATCCTTTGCCCGCCTCCTCAGATTGACCAGAGTCCCCTATTCCTCTCGATGTGTGCCCTCCCCTGCCAGAGTCCAATAATCTCATCCTTCCCTCTCTTCTTGGTCTCTGGGGTTGTGACAGCTTTGCTGTGGCTGGCTCTGAGCTCCTCCACTATACCTTGTACTTTCCTTACATCCCACCCAGACTTTTATCATTAGTCCCCTTATAAATAAATCCTCCTTAACTTACCCTGAGTGGGCTGTCTGTTTTCTTTGGGGACGCTAACTAATACAGAGATGTCAACTCAGATCTCAAGAAGTATATAATTTAGCCGTTCAGAAATAGTAGACTTGAGATTAGAATTCAAGTCTCCTAACTCCTGAGAGATCCTTTAAGTAGCCCCATATGGCCCACAGACCAGCTTAAACTGATCTTAAACAGCTTTAAAAACTTAAACCTAACAGGTAGACTGGTATGCATAGTTTGGCCGGTATGAGATTTTTTTTTTTTGAAGTCTACTGCTAGTATTTAAAAATTAAGAAAGTTCATATATAGCATTTATACTTTTGGTAGTATTTTGCTACTGTATCTCAGAGTACTCTGTTATGCGAGCCTTTTTTCTAACATCCTCATCATTTTCCATTGTCTTACTCCCAACCTACTGGTCCTACTAGGCATTGACTTTGCAAACCTTCCCTTAATATATTTTCTCTTCCAGAGATGTTTTTATTCGAGAGGGATCAAAAATGTTAAAAAATGGAGTGCTGTGATGAGCAACTGGGTGTTATACGCAACTAATGAATCATTGAACATTATATCAAAAACTAATGATGTACTATATGTTGGCTAATTGAATTGAAATTTTTAAAAAGTATAAAAAAACCCAAAACTGTTAAAAAATGGAAATGATCTTCTATGTAGAATATTGGGTATCAGTAGTTACAAAAGAGCTGGAGAGAGGATTTTTGTTTGTTTGTATTTGCTTTGTTTGTTGTTTTTCCCAGGGAAGGAGAGAAGCTGGTCTTCTTATGGCCTTGAAATTGAACAGGGTCTGAAGGTTCCTATTCTGGGCAGCAGTCCTGAGAGACTGTGGCTTTTCAGAACTCATTCCAAAGCTATGCTGTGGTGTTGATTGTGTGTCCTTACAAGCCTTTTTCCCCTATCATCAGCATTTTCCAGCTCTTCATTTCAGCTCCACATACAGCTGTTCTGGCATTGTGGTCATCTTCCCATTGAATGTACTTATCATGACTACTGGTAATAAAAGGGACAACAAAACACAATAAAAAATTCTTAACCCAAAATGTCCAGAAAGCACACCTGTTTCAGCTTAATAATATTACTGAATCATAAATGTCTTAACTCAAAAAGAACACAATGATCAAAAAAGAGCCTTGTTCCAGTTCCAACATCTGCCAGAGGCATTCTCTTGGATTTTTCCCCCCATTATATGGATTGAGCAATGGGGATATAACATACATTTATACAAATGTAATTCAACTCCTTAAAATATTATTACCCTTGAACATATGTTAATGACTGAAAACCAGCTTAAGTTATGCAGTATGAGTATGGGTTGCATGATATCACTGCAATCTGCTGTAATCCATAAAAGTCTCCATATTTTTGGAGATTGCTTTGCTGAGAGCTTACCATACTTGGCCAGGCCAATCATCATGCTACTCCTCTCCTGAGCAAACTGATTGCAATGACATTATTTCTAAAGTTTACAATTATTTTAAAATTTCTATGTAAATGTTGGATACAAGCAATGTTTGGTGCCCTAGATGAACAAATATCTAAATATTTTGTTTGCTAGAATTGTCTATAGCTATTGCCTTTACTCATGCTATGATTAGCAATAAAATGGCTCCACTTAATGTATGGAAACTATTAGGAAACAGGAATTTTTATATTTAATATCAGTGTTGAGAGAAAAGATGGTCTACAAAAAGCAACTTATAAGAATACTTAAATAATTAAAGAGAAAAATCTCTATAAAATTTATAACAACTTTGTATAAGAAGATAGGTTCTTTTCAGAAAGTTACTGCTAAGATCATGTCTGCTTAAAAATAAAAGCTTCAGCTTTATTTGACAGACCTAACAATTATAAGGAAAAAAAAATGTTTTCCAGTATACTTTTACTGTTTGCTATAGTCTATCTCAAATTTTTATGACAATGTTAGCATTCTCTTCTTAAATATATTCTTCCTGTTTTAAGTCCAGATAGTGCAATTTAGGTAAAGGATCATAGCAATGTTGCCCTATGAATCTTGCTCAAAATGAGATTATATGTAATTACTTTTGCATTTTGCAGTAGGGCATTTGTTATTTTCTTAATTAAATTGCCATTTGTCCCCCAATGTGTTCTGAGAACCTAATAGACATGGACTAGATTTTCAACAAATACTAAACGAATGAATAGATCAATGAATGAATTCCAAATATCACAAAATATTTTGACCAGAAATATCACTATCCCACTTACATCACAGTATGTATTCATATTTGAGGTTTTCAAAATGGAAACTGTCAACAAGAGCATAATGTCATTATTTTACAATAAAACCCAATTCTCTGTATAGGCTATAGCCACTTCCTCTTATCATTTTCTCTAGAAATGAGTAGGCAATAGAGTAGCAATAGTGTTTTTTGAAGAGCAAATTGTTAATACCTTTTGTGCAAAATTGCCTCATCTTTTCCCTGGTCCTTAATATGTCCCTGGGGTTCACTCAAGTTTAGACAAAAATGGAGAAAATGCCCAGTAACAGACTATAGTCTCAGCCTTCCTGGAGCTGGGTCTCCAGTTTCATCTTACACTGCTTGCATTAACAAGGTATTGATTATGATGGAATATATCAATTCCATAACAAGTCTGACCAAAATCTTATTCTGAAATTTCACAGTTGAGTGAACTGGAAATATCATCAGAACCAGAGAATAGCATCAGAACCAGTCAAATCTGCCTTTGTGGGCATCAGTGTGATTGAAAATTTGGACAAATTGTTTGGGCTAACAGAATATGAGTGTTTTGGGCTGGAAGGCACTTTCGATATTATCTAGTTCACCTCCCTTATTTTACTGACCAAGTAGTTGAGCCAGAGGACCATTAAGACACAAGTATAATTTCACCCAACCGATTAGCAGCAGATAGTCTAAACTGTATCCCAGGTAGAGAACAAACTGATGGTTACTAGAATGGTGGTGGGTGGAGGGATAGGTTAAATAGATGACGGGGATTAAGGTATGCACTGGTTGTGATGAGCACCCAGTGTCATATGGAAGTATTGAATCACTATATTGTATACATGAAACTAATATTACACTGTATGTTAACTAACTGGAATTTAAGTAAAAACTTAAAAAAAAAACAAGTTCGCACGCCTTCTATAAAATGACTAAAGAATTGCAAATAAGTTAAATTGAAAACTTTATTGTTTATTACTTTTTTTAAAATGTCAAACTGTCACAGATTAAACGTAAAACTCTTCTTAATTAGTACACAAACTGGACAAAAGTAATCAATTCTTAGGAAAGATAGTATCATACAGGCAAAATGGTAACCTTTCATTAGATTATTAATGCATCTGGTCATTTTTATCTTTGGTTTACAATAAAGAAATATGTAGCAAGAAAGAGTTGGTTATTTTTTTTAACTCTCTAAGTTTGAGGAATTAAAAAAAAAACACACACAAATGAGAAGTAAGAGAGGAAACAAGGCAAAAAAATATATAGAAACCTCCAGTTAGTAAAAATTGTCAACCACATTTGACCCTTGAATAATGTGGGGGTTAAGGGTGTCAACATCTTCCAGTAAAAAATTCATGTATAGCTTTTGTGTCCCAAAAACTTAACTACTAATACTCTGCTGTTGATGAGAAGCCTTACTGATAAAATAAACAGTTTATTAACACTGTGTTTGTTATATGTATTATATACTGTATTTTTACAATAAAGCAAGATAGAGAAAAGAAAATATGAAGAAAATCATAAGAGAAAATACATCTACAATACTATACCAAAAGAATCCATGTACTACTGGACCGGCACAGTTCCAACCCATGTTGTTCAAGGGTTAACTGTATTAACATATAGTGCTAATTAAAGATTGTAATGGATTGCCAAAAAGTCCTGGTTACTAAACTACTGGGTTCTGTGTGTTAGTCTGTCTTTCAATACCAACTTTAGGCTAACACCTCAATGAATAAAAGGACTCAAATGACTTTGTGTGAAAATTCACCAAGATTGTAATGTAAAAGATTTTTAAATTTGTGTGAATTTAATAACAAATACCCCCCAAAAAGGCCTTTATTCCTACTGAAAAAAAACCTGATATTTATATTTTAATAGTAAAATGTCTTTAAGCCTGTCAAACCCATGACCAGTTTTAGTAACAATGAATTTTGGTTGAACATCCTGGTATCACTGACAATGCCATTCAGTTTAGACACCCTGTCTCAGATTCAAGGGCCTAATCCCACCACTGTAAAATGAAATCAATAATACAAGGTAATCCTTAGTGTGCAGTTAGTAAAATTCAAAGGAAAACATTTAGTTTCCTGCATAAATCTCCCCAAACTGTTTCATTCTTCATTTGTAAGAAAATAAATCCTTCAGCAAGTCTGCCAGTGCAGATGATAAACTATCACTCAGTCTAATTTGCACTGGACATAATTATGCAGTCAGTTTGGCATTCATTTTAATCAGTTCTTGAACCTGGAAGCTAAAACATCTTTCCATTGGGATTTCTGTAGTAGTTGCTACCCTGTAGCTCTTCTAGACAATTTGCAAAATATGCAAGCTAACGCACCAAATGCAATGTTAGCTAATGAGTCAGGAGTAATGGATAAACCAATGGAATTGAAAATGACACTGACAAGGAGAACGTCTTTTGGGGTATCTATTCTAAAAGGTCTCTCTTTGTGGATATAACAATATTGGCTAAACATCTACTTAGTTCACAAATCTAGACTCATTTAATTCAACACAGAGCTATGTTCTAATACGTTCCAATAAGACCAAGATGGAAGTCACCTCTGTCTGCCCTTGAGGGAAGGAAACATTCTAACAAGAGAACACACTCTAGCACTGAGGGCCCTAAATCATTTTCCCACTGAATTCCTTCTGGATGTCTACAGGATTTTATCAAAGATTTCCTATGCATTTCATTTTTTATTAGAACTATATGACTAGAGGAAGCATACAAATGCTGAATTTAAGGTATGCAGTGAGTTGCCACTTCAGTGCTAAAAAAACATTTTTAAGAGTTACATCAAATCCAAATGCTTTAATTCCAACTATAATGAATTTGATTTTGATACCTAAATTTCACAGTGATTGCAAAAAAAGGATATTTCACACACTAAATCTAAACTTTCGAAGACATTAATTTTATTCAGCTGTTTTGAAGTTTCCTTGTTTTGCCCTGACTAAATATTATACTTTCCACCATAACCGCCTATTACAACCATTCTGTTCAGTACCTATTAAAGTAAATATTGGGGCGCCTGGGTGGCTCAGTCGGTTAGGTGACAGACTAACTCCCGAACTCAGCTCAGGTCTCCATCACACAGTTGTGAGTTCAAGCCCCACGTTGGGTCCCGTGCTGGGCGTGGACCCTCCTTAAAAATAAATAAATAAACAAATAAATAAATAAATAAAGTGCTGGGGGGGGAAATTGATGAACTCAGATTTCTATATCCAATAAAAATATCTTAAAAAGTAAAGTAAATGTCATGCTAAATAGACATATCAGGTTACATAATTAAAAAATAATAATTCTAATAGCAGATAGAGTGAATGATACAAGATCTCCTAGTAAAACCTTACTAATTTGATGTTGAGCTGGAGTAGATTAAGATTCAGTCTTTTTTTTAATTTAAAAGAAAGTGACTTAATTTTCATTGCTTTTCAAAAAATACACAATAAAACATGGCTGATAGAGTATTGTCAATTAGCAGTTATTTGTAATTAACATAAATGAATAAATATAAAGGATTTGTAGTTAAAATATTTTTTTTTGCAACTAGATATTTCCAAAGGCTCTATGTATGTCCATGTTTAACTTGGGTATAGCACACTACATGTATTATTTATTTGCATATGTGCTATTAATTTTCCTTTCATTCTTGTTATTGACATCTATCTATGCCTCTAATGCATGTATAAATATCAATATTAATATCTATCTTCTATTTATTGAGCCTCTTGAAAAAGTACTTTATTCATAGTGGCAAAAATAAATTTGGTAACAAATCCTTTATGAATAGATATTATGAATGTGAACTGGAGGTCAGACTCTGCTAAAATTATCACAATTCACCATTTTGAAATGATAGTTACTAAGGCGAGAAGACAATTATGCAGAGTTTAATTAGATGAGAATATGTGAGTTAACCAGAGGGAAAAAAAAACCCTGAAATATAATCAGCAATTCAGATGCAAGTGCTTTTTAGCATTTTAAAATAATAACTATAAAGCTACTCTTTCTGTTGACTTTTAATTTGCACTTCTCTGGAAGCCTGATTGTATCCTAGGCCTTTCTTATTGATTGCTGACCTTTTCCTCTCATTTGATGTCAAATACCATGCAATGAATGCATCATCAATGTAACAAGGCCCAAAACAGATTAGTAAATTGAATGTGACCATGAGAAATAGATCCAATTCTTGACTTAGCAGAGACTACAGAAGTCTTACTTATAATCTTCTTTTATTCCATTTTATTTTTTCTAGTACTTTCATTTACCAATTCACGATTAGCAATTAAATCAGTGATGATTTTAGCATATTATCACCAAAACTTTTGTTTCAATGTTTTCTTATGAAAGGGCAGCAACATAGTCTTGATTGTGAAAAGCTATTGTCAGGTCAAGTCCTTTTTATGCCTCAGATTTTGGAACACAAGTTTTTAAGATTAACTCTAAGGCCATCCACTAAAGGTGCTATCTAGTTGAGATGGAAGAAATGACTAAAGTGTCTTAAATTTCTATTATATTAAATATCCTATATGGAGCAATGATAAGCAACTGAAATAGACATATGGAACAATATATTTTTGGTATATTCAACCTATGATATATTATCATGAATGTCTCAAATATTAATATGATGGTATAATATGATATAGTTTAAGATCTAGTTAGTAAGGCTGGAAGATAAATCAATAGTGGACTATTAATTGTCACTTTATCTAATGGTACAATAGTTAGCATTATTATAAAATCTAAAGATGTCTTCTGTCTTTATATATGTTGAGACTCTTCTACCTCTCATAGGAAAGGGACAATATTAATGTTTTTATTTAACTCACTGTGCCATGTGTAATATACATGTGACTTTTAAACTTGCAATTACAAAGAATACAACCTGCTACAAAAGAGTGCCAAGGACCCCTTCATGCTCAGAATCCAAAAGGGAAAACCCAGAAGATCTTATCAGTACATAACCAAGCTCCTTTGGTTCTCATTTGGAGTTATGGGATCAATCATTTGATTGAATTGGCACATCAGTCATTTATATATACATATAAATATATGTATATGTGTGTGTGTGTACATATATATATATATATATATATATATATAAAATCTGGTTCAAGACTTGATTATGTTGCTTAATATTATAACATGCCAGACTTGAAAACATTGAAAAATTAGTTTTTGTTTTCTTTGTTGTTTTTGTTTTATTTGTTGTTTGGGGTGCCATGCAATAGTATTCAAAATTCTCCCAAGATACGATAGTGATTTTTTCACAATTCTTTTCTCAAACTTAGCTGCATGTTGGGATCACCTGGAAAACCTTAAAAACTGCTGATATCTGATTTCTACCGCCAGAAATTATGACGTAATTTGGATGACAGCCTGGACATTGGGTCTTAAACTATCTCCTCCAGGTGATTGTAATGGGCAGCAGACCTGGCATCATGGGTGTATATAAATATGATATTCTCATTACAACTCACTGCTGGATTGCCACTTAACTTTTTAAATCATCCCTTTGCTGAAAAGATTGTCTCTCTTCCTCTCTCTCCCCTCTTACTGCAGAACTTTCTGTCAAAACTGAAATGTGACTTATCAAAAAAATCAGTTACCCTGCCACATATATTCTAATTTTTGTAAACATGTACCTTTTCCATACATGTTAAAGGCAAGGACAATAGCTTTTAGCGGTGTTTATTTTTGTTAAAAGAAACTGATGGAATTGAAGGTTAAATCACCTTCTGATTGCACAGATTAAACAAAAAAAGTATTACATATTTCAGCTTTACAAAGCATCTTATTGATTTAAAAAGATCCATACTATTGATAAAGTTCATGATGTCACATATATGTAATAAGGAGACTAAAATATTTATTTTACATATCTACAACATGTATTCTCATATTTCTAGATCAACCACAAATCATACAGGAAAATATTTAGGTACATGGAAAAGCTTCAAAACATAAAAAATTAACATTTTGAAAAAAATCACATGTGAAAGCTCATTAAATAATAACATTGACAAATAAATAGTTCATCAGTTTTACTTATTAGCTGCTGCCATGCATTTCTGGCATTCCATTCTAAGCAAGGGTCAGCATGCAGGGTATAATTTCATACTATGAGACTGTCAAAAGCTACAGGGCTGATTTTTGAAGTGAAATGTCACAATATCTTGCCCTCTTTCAAAGATCACTCATGGCTGCTAAACTGTTCCCATGAAGATTACCAAAAAAAAAAAAAAAAAAAAAAACACCTTTCTGAAGTGTTACTGTGAAGATTCGTGGCAACTATTTTTTTTAACTTTTTAATTTTGAAGGGGTTTTTTGGGGATGGGAGTGGGGATGGGTTGGGGAGTGGAGGGTAAACAAGAAGCCCTTTTCTGTTTTAAAAAGTAGTGATTCAGTGATGTATACAGTACCACCAGTCTTTCGAGAACCATGGGGAATTAAAACTACAGGTTGCCTGGGATTTAAATGCAAATCGCCCTCTTGGATATGCATACATCTTGAAAAACTGGAAAAGGAAAAGCTATTCCCAAAGAAGGTCCTGATACTTAGGACAGCTTGGTGGGTTTGATCAAAGCAGAAAGCATATATTTTCAAGTAACAGAATAGCAATGGCAGGCTCGAGTCTTCCAAGCAATCGAATCTGTAAAGCAGATGGTTACGAGTCAGTCTAGTTTGGAGAGTCTGAGTCCTAACTCAGGCTGTGCTTGCTGGATTTGCTGGCTCTTTTCCGCTCTCTGTGGTGCTGGGCTGGCTTGGCAGGCGACATGCTCTCAAAGTTGTGACTGGACTCGTTGTGCTGCCGAGTGTACCTCTTGCATTTGCAGGCAGTGACCACTGTGATCTTGTAGGTGCGTGTGCTGCCATCTTGGCACTGCAGCTGGATTCTCTGGGTACGCGTTTTGTCATTGACACACCTCCATTCCTGGGAGCTCCTCCTGCTCCAGTACTTTGTTCCATAGCCTCCTCCAATCCAGTTGGGGAGCACGGGCAGGGGCAAGCACTCGCCAGCACACACCAGCTCTTTCAGAGGGCTGATGCTGGTGCACTGGCCATCAGAGATGTATTTGGTGGAACGCAGTTCCCGGCAACCCACTTGAACTCGAGCTGCAGGAAACAGAGAAAAATGCACATTGAAGACAAGAAGCAAATGAACACTTAAAAAAAAAAAAAAAGTAATCTGCAATGACAAAAATTGTATCCAAATGATAGCAAACTGTTAAATAGAAAGCAAACCCCTATTTTATTTTCACAATGCAAAAGTCTGCCCGGATGATTATAGAGATACTTTCATGAAAATTATCGGTTTACATGGCTATACATCTTTTGAAACAAAATAAACGAGGCCTGATTTCTGTTTTCATGGATAACATTAGCTAACTGCTTACTAAAGTTTTCGAAAATCCCATTTTTTTTAGACTTACTCCCCAGCAGGGGTTAAGCAGTTCTTACACTTGTGTAAAATATTCGTTCTTCAGTAAGCTAAAAAAGAGCATAATGTTCTTTTTCTCACAGGTCGTATCAGTTAATATTTGCAAGTGCTTTTAATTAGTTTTTTTTAATCTACTGGGAAAATGTGGAAAGTATTTAAATATTGTGTACAATGCATATGCTCTCTACAATATTTTGTTTCAATTAAAAATTCAGCTGCAGAGACTCATACATACGTATGTGTACAAAGTCTGACATTTTGCATATCAAATTTAATAACTACATTTTAAACATAAATTCCCAAGCTATCTTTTAAAAACAAATATTAAAATGTTTGAAATGCAAAATGTCACTACAACTCAAAATTTGAAGAATATAAAAGCTCCCAAATCAGGAACGTATGGTTGCCATAACAACTTGGCTACATTTCCATGAATTTTATGGCAGAAAAATGCCTAACATGTCTGATTTACAACTGCAAAAGGAACCATGGTGTGTTCGTTTCCTGAACATTGGTCATGGCAAACTTTTTGTTTAGTTATTTGAATTTGGTAAGTATGTTCTCTAATTGGCTGTTTCTGGTTACGTGCCTTATGTAATTAAAGCAAAAATTAATCTTGAGATATTTGAGTTTTCCTCTCCATTGCTTTGTTATCTAAACTCGAGGAGACTGGCCTATAACAAACTTGAAAAGAAATCAAAGCTTGTTAACCAGAAAGAATGTTTATAAGTACAGACTGCCGAAATTCAAAAGATAAAAACTCCAAGGATCATTGAAGTGGCCTTGCCCTGAAGTGGAAAACTGAAAGCTAATTTGAAGGAGATACTGACTTAGGAGTTGTACTTTGTCTCTAAGCCTCAGTACTTTGGAGGTGAGAGATGTAGCCTAAAGGGATGCAGTAGTTGTAAGACAATTTATGTAGCTACACACACATCCGTACACAGTGCGGGAGTAAAATGAAAGAGCAAACTAGTTGGCTGGTCAGTGTGCTCTGCCTGTGTGACTGATTCCAGCTTCCCTTCCTACATCTGCCTTAGGAATGCACCTGGAAACAGCCAGAGATGATTTTGACTTGCCTAGCTTTTTGTTCCCTGTGTACACAGAGACTCGGCTTTTTTGCAGTGACAGCTCATTGACAATGAATACCCACCCCATTGCTCGGTAATCTAATAATAAGCAGATCCTTCCTGTGTACCTAAAAGCAACTCTCTTCATGAAAGTCAAAACACCTTGGTTTTCTCAGGAAGACATTAATAGTCATATTTGCTTTGCCTTTTTCAAGGTCAAAACTACTTTTAGCAGTTGAATGGAGTTGAGATGGAGCAAAAGACGTGGGTCAGATTTCCTGGGCACTGTTTCTCTGTGTCTCTCTTAAAACCTGATTGTTAGCATGGGAACTTTTCTTGAAGGAAAGAAGTGAAGCAAAAGTTAGGAGAAGAAATTTGAATCCCTCCAACTAGTGGTTCATTAGTGTGTCAGTTGGGCAAACAGAAGAGAAAACAAATAACTTGCTGTACAAAATAGTATTGTCCTGTTATTATTTTAAAACTAAAGTCACAGAAGTTTCCCCAGTCTTTCACAGAAATACACAATTACCCAAATCTTGAACTGGTTAATAAGAAATTATCGCAGAAAAATATGATTCTCCAGTATTTTTAGATACATCTCTCTTTTACACTGATCATCATCAAAACTCTCAACTATTTCAGTGGACATATTTTAGAAATCTGTGTGAACCATTTTTTTTCCCAGAAAGCCTGTGATTTCCTATACATACTTTGCTTAGTTATGTTTATACACTTTACCACAATTGCACATGTCCTGAAATACACAGAAACCAACCTGAGTTTCAACTATCCAGAACAACACTTTTTTTAAAAAATTCTCATTTTGCACGATTTTTAAAAAGCGACAGTTTAATTCCTAGAAACATTTTCTTTTTTGGATGCTTGATAGAACTTAAGTCCACGCCTGCATTATCAAACCACTGTTTCAGTTATATTAACTTTGTAGGGAAGAATGCCAATCCACACATGCAGTAGATTACTCCCAGATTGTTTAGCAAAATATACATGGTTCAGGTTAGTTAGCAATGAAACAATTCTATAGGAATGTGAGCTAATGCTACCATAAAAAGAAAAAAAAAACCCAAATCCAGGCAAGTAAAATACACTTACTGTTCCGATCCAGTCCAGTGTTACTGAAATGCCTGCCTCCATTTCTGGCTTGATTCATCGTGCTGTTGCTGCTGGTGTTGGAACCAGCTGGAACAGGTTTAACCACATGTGAATAAAGGATTTCTGTGGCATCATTTTTAAAAGCCAAACAGCTTTTCATTAGGATGCATGCAAGGGGAATGAGATAGAAATGAATGGCAGGAGGAAGCATGGTGAGGAGAGGATTTGCTTGGCTGGAGAGCTGGTTAATTCCTTTCCTTCTGCTTCTTCTGCACTGTAACTGTGAAATTCCTCCTCAAGGTCCCCTTTATATATCCAGTGAGGTTTGGCGTTCATTCAGGTGTAAAGTTGTATAGAGCTTCAGAGTGAAAACACAGAGAAGGGGTGGGATCCCTACATGACCCTGCAAAAGAATTTTACCAATGGAAGAGAAGACTACAGAAAAGGAGGAGCTTGGTATACAAATTGCCTGAAATTTCAGAGTTGGGCTTCATCAGTTTCTGGGAGCGAAAGCAGCCAGGCACATTCTATAGCAACTCCAGAGTATCTCCCTCTCTGCCATTTCCTCTCCTGAATCTAGCTCACATTCGGGTTTAATTTAAATGAGAATGCACTGCTGTTCATTTGAAGAGATTTACATTCCCACAGTTGTTCTGTACTCCCCTCAGATTTTACAGTATTGAGGGTAGGAGCGGTTTCGTCCCACATAATAGGAGGAATTCGTTTGAGTTTTGTGGGACTTGCACGAAGCACCTATTAAACATATTTTGTTTCTCAAGAAGCAAACCAATATATATATATTTTTTCCTTTTAAAGTATAAGGCACACGGAGCTCAAATCTGCCCCCTGGACACACTTTAATAATGCAGCTTTGATCTGCGTGAGCTGCTGCTCTGCTAGGTAAATTATTGCCAGGGGTTCTGTGTGGAGAATAATGAGCATAGCTCTTTCTGCATTAAAGTAGCTACTATCAATTTTCATCTGGAAAAATATGTCACAATCATGAACATTCATAGCATGATTTTGCATGAGAAAAGCCATTTCTGACAGATTATGGCTTAGCAAATTCAAAATAATTTTTGCTAGGTTTTGCACGTGCTGCATAACACACGTTCTACCTGTATTTACTAAGCATTTTGTTCATTGCTTCCTTTGACTCCGCTGCCCACATAAGAAATGAGTACTTTCCTGAACTTCTTTATCCACACCTGCAACAGATGTGCCATTTACACTGCGATTCTCCATTCCTTAAAAAAAAAAAAAAATCATGAAATTTCATCTGATTTATGGGACATTTTGACTGGAATAATTACACACTCTGAACCCTCTTTGCAGTTTTAGATCTATTTTTGCCCTTTGTGTGGTTACAAAAATGACCTCATAGCATGGATATTTTGTATCTCTTATCCTTTATAAACTTTTAACAGCTATCTTATCTATCTACTTATCTATCTCTCTACCTACCTATTACTTGCCTATCCATGCTGCCAAGTGGCACTATTGACAATGAGGAATAGATAATTCTTTGTTGTGGGGTGCTGTTCTGTGAGTTTAGCCGCACACCTGGCTTCTACCCTCTAGATGCCATTAGTATAGCCCCACCCCCTCCATTATAACAAAAAATGTCTCCAGCCTTTGCCAACTATCCCCCGCAGGCCAAAATCACCCTAGTGGAGAACTACCGATTATCTATCCATCTATCTCACTATAAAAAGAAAGTAAAATTAAGAATAAAAGACTAATTATTTAATAACACTAAGAAATTACGAGGGTTTTTTAGAAGAAAAGTATTATTATGGTTTTGTTATTTAAAGTCAACTACTTGTCTTTTAGAGGTAGATACTGAAATATTCTTCGATGAAATGATATGATGTCTGGAATAAACTTCAAAAATAATTTGGGAAGGGATTAGTTAGAAGTGTGGGTGAGGCAAGACTGGTTTAAAATGTAGTTATTAAGTTTGATATGCAAAATGCCAGACTTTGCACACATACGTATGAGTCTCTGCGGCTGAATTTTTAATTGAAACAAAATACTGTAGAGAGCATATGCATTGTACACAATATTTAAATACTTTCCACATTTTCCCAGTAGATTAAAAAAAACAGTGGTTGTTAGGGTTAATGGTTGTTAGGACTGGATGGTGGATATTCTATTGTTTACTCTTGTGTATACTCAAAATTCTACATAATCAAAATTTAAAAAACTAAAGTAAAACAATTCAATTTAATGTGTATGGCTTAATAACAGTCAGATCCCTATCCTGACGTTATATGTAGTCATTTATTCTAACATCCTTTCTGAAAAATAATATATCAGTTTATTGCATGCACATGGAGATTATACAACAGGCAGCCTTCTAAAATATTAACAGAAGAAGTTTTTATACTACTTATCAGGGTACTTGATATTAACTACATGAAGTATGTTAATATTAACCGTTGACCAGTAGACCTAATGCCTAAAGGAAGTAAGAGGGTCAAAGTAATCTAATCTCTTCCCCATTACTAGTGTGTGTGTGTGTGTGTGTGTGTGTGTGTGTGTGTGTGTGAAGGAGAAGATACTTTAATTTGCAGTTTATTATGGTGGGTTAATCAGTTTGACTGAATTTATTTATAATTGTTAAATCTGAGCCTAGTATTCTGCCTGATAATACCTCAGGTGGAAGCAAATTAGGGATGAGGGTAATATGGTTGGTGCATGTGGATAGGAAACATTCTGAGCTCTTAGGTCCAATACATCCCTGGGGACCAAATTAGAAAACTACTTTGATAAAATAGAAATAATCATAAATTTGATATTTAACAGTTCTTCTGTCCAGTTTAAAACTATTTCATTAGGAATAACCACAAACTCTAAGATTATGGGTAGAAATATTTGATATAATTGATTAAGAAAGTATTCCCCTGAACAAACTATATTCTTTTTCATCTCAAAAACTCTGTATGTACATGTTTCTCCTTCTGCTTGGAAAATCTTTCTCTAACACTTTCCTCATTCCCTTCTTCATTGGCTAATATATGTCTTTCCTTCAAATCTCACTTTCGATAGGACTAGAACCAAGGAAACTCCCTTGCTGTCTACCTCCTCAAGTCTAGAGTCATCAGCCCATCCATTGTGTCAGAGTGGCTAGTTGTCTGATGGCTTTGAAAGCCTGGTGATACGAATAGTGTTGAATAAGTGGATAAATTAGTTGTTCAAGAAAAATAGAAAAAACTATCCTTTCATGTACTCAGAAACTGGTTAATATTTGTGCTAGGCAATCATAAAGATGGCCCCTAATAATCTTCTACTCATGGTATTTACACCCCTGAAGCAACCTGCTCTGAGTGTGCATTGCACCTAATGACTAACTGCTAATGAATATAATATAGTAATGAGATGTGAATTCTATGATTAGGTTACCAAAGGACTGTGACTTCAGGCTTCCTTACCGGCTCTAGCTCTCTCACTTGCTCTGCTAGGACCCAACTACCATGATGTAAGCTTTCCTGTGGAGAGTTGGCACAGGGGGCAAGGAATGGATGTCTCTTACCAACAAGGGAATGAAGCCTTCAGCCAAAGAAACCGTGAGGACCTGAATTCTATCAACAACCGCATGGGTGAGTTTGAAAGCAAATCTCACAGTCAGTCTTTCGGGTGAAGCTGCAGCCCTGGCTTAGGCCCTGTGATGTTACGAAAGTCTTTAAGCCAGAGGCATTCACAGAAACTATGAGATAATAAATGTTGTTTAAACTAAGTTTGGGGGTAATTTGTTACACATCCATAGATGATACGATATTATCTGTTTAAAAATGAAGCTATAGTAATTAAACTATTAATTTTGTGAATAATGTTAGAGCCTTGGAAGCTTTAGATGTGAAACCATTCAATGTGGTGACTGGACAACTTCCGTTCTTGGGGCTTTGAAACCTATTTTCCAGTCCTCAGCTGAGTCATCAATGTAGTCTGTTATTAACTATCAAATAGCAATATAGAATTACTACTATTGGTCTGATGGGCAAAAGCGGGAAAGTAATTTTGATGTTCTACATAGTATTGTTGATCATGTGAGCCCTAGCATTAGAATCAGAAAATCTGAATTTGAATATTATTTCTGCTCTTTATAATCTCTTTGAACTTGGTTATAGTTCGTGAAACTGTCTAAGTTGGTTGCTTCACGTGTGAAACAGGACCAAACTTACCTACCTCACTCAGGAATAAAAAACATGAAAAGGTCTAGCACAAAACCTGGCCCAGAAGAAATGTGGAAAAAATAGTCACTGAATATGGTTTAAGAGTACTGTTTCTCATTAGAGTCTTTGAATTTAAAAGAGTTTGGAAAGATTAGAGAAGTCCCTAACAAATACAATTAACTCAATTTAAGGTGGAGAACAAAAGTTAAAAGGAAGGAGATTGTTTAGCTTGATTAAATAAATAATAAAAAATGTGTAAATGTTTTTTGCTTAAAAATAATTAGCCTGACCAACTGTTTTTTTTTTTTTATCTCTGACAGGGGAAGAACCAGAATAAATTTTTATTTATTGACTGCAACAATGACCTATATCTGGTCCTCTGTGGATTTAAACTATGTTCAGAGAGCTCCAGTTAATAAGATAGAGCTTGTTAACTGGCAAAGTAATTGACCATCATTAGTTCAGAAGAAAAAGAAAACTACTATAGAATCCTCAAGCATAAAAATCTTTAAAAAGAGGATGGATTAACATCTTTTATTCATTTCATAGCATTATGTGTTGAGCCCAGTATTTGTCAACGACAGGGTAGGCCAGGGTCTGCAAAGCTGAATGGAGCTTGTTGTCTTCCTTTCCCCAAAAGTTCCTGTTTAGAAGTCCACTAAAGGAATTCCCCTTAACCTGATCCTTCTGTACAATTTTCTTCCTCCCTCATCACCTTTATTAGTTGTCTCTTTATTTTTATTTTGTTTAAATGCTTTTTGGTTTTATTTGTAAAATAAATGTGTTTTTGTTGCTGTTATAAGCTGCCCCAACATAGACAACATTTATTGATATAATGCCCAGTGTCACCTGAAATAAAACCCAAGTGGAAATTCCAACTCCAGTGGATGTATTTCTAGATGGAGTTCTCAATCTTGGCACTATTGACATATTGGGACAGATAATTGTTTGTTATGGGAATTATCCTGTACATTGTAGCGTGTTTAGCAGCATCCCTGGGCTCTATTCATCAGACACCAATTGCACCTCCCTCACCTAATTGTGAACAACAGAAGTAGCTTCAGACATTGCCAAATGTACCCCTGGTGTGCAAAATAGGCCTGGGTTATAAATTACTGGTCTAGGCAAATTCTCCAGTAAACTTCCTAAAAATGCCAGCAAGCTACTATTAAGGAAAACCTCCCATGCAAGCTCTAGGGAGCAGGTGAAGACAGTCAGGGCTTCCATATGATTGTACAAACTAGGGAGAGTAGTAAGCTGTCCTTTCCACCGGCCTTTGCTACCTCCCACGGTGGGAACCAGTGTCCTCACTGTGCGTTCTGCTCACGCAAGTCCCTAAACTCAGTGTGACCAAAGTTGGTAGCGTATTAAATAACCTGTCCCCAGTAGTGGGAGCTAGAATTAGTTTTGTTCCACTAGCTTGATAGTTGTTCTAAAACCATATTTTACCTGGCAGCTTGTTAGATATGCAAATTCTGGGCCTGACCTCAGATCCTGAGTCAGAATCTTCTGACGTAGAACCCAGGAACCTGTGTTCTAACAAACTCTCCTAGTCACTGTTATACACACCAACGTTTGAGATGCAGTGCTCTAGAACACACCTGTGCCCTGTCCCCATAGTCTCCACTACAGTTGTCTAATCTGTTTAACTAGGACTCTGCTCCAGATTCTTCCAGTCTGCACAGTCTGATGGCAGCCGGGCCGTAAACCTTAGCTCAGCTGGCCAAAACCTGAACCCATTTTCTTTTCCTGTATTTATTTCTCCCCAGGGCCTGGATACTCTTGGTGTCTTCCAGTGACTGATTAATGCTTTGTTCCACAGAGATGGACACGACAATTACTACCTATAGTGAAATCATTGCTCACTAGAAATTTTGGCAGCCATATCTGATTCTCACAGATATCAGTGTTGACCCAGATTTAGGCAAAATACTTTAATCACTGTGCTTTTGATTGTTGTCCACCAACCTCAGGAGCATTCCACAGCCACATCAGGCTCCTAGCCCTGGCAACACACAGTCTGGCTTCACTCTTTTCTGGGGAATCTCTTATTCAGGTACCAACGGGCCTCCTGGCCAAGCCTAAATATGTTAGGTCCTTCCATCACTAGCAGAGACTTAATAGTTTGTAGCTCCCTGGTATGTCAGAAAACTGGAGAACAAAAAGAATGTAGTAGAGAAATTGGCCAAACACCACTACAGGCTTTTCTGGGAAATTAAGGTGCTGCAGAAATTTCTGATTTCAATTCTGATATATTTTTTAATTTAATTTTTAATTTTTTTCCAATTCTGATATTTTTAATGAGGTAATGTGCTTCTAAGTTATGTACAGATGGGAGCTGTGGTGTAGGGTCCGTGCCACTCCATGTAGCTGGAACCAAGGGTATGTGGTAGGGAACATGGAAAACGAGTGTGACTACATTGATTAGAAAGGGAGATTGGAGCAGGTCATTGACTACAATCCTGCTTTGCAGGTTTGGAAGTTTGGATATAATTTGGTAGACAATGGAGAACCATTGAAGGATGTGTATATGTATGTGTGTGTTTATTTTTATTTTCATAAAATAAAAACACCATGTAACTTATACCCAGGTAAAGTGACAGAAAATTTCCAGTACCCAGAAGTCCCCCTCCTGTCCCCTTTCCTAGTAACCACTTCCTTCCTCCTTACTAAAATAAATGACTGTTCTGATTTCTGACACCAGTTATAAATTTTGTCTGTTTTAGAATTTGATATAAAAATGACTTTTGTCATTGTTGTATACTATTGCATCACATAGAGATCCACAATTTATTTATCCAGTCTAGACTGGATTGATTCTAGCTTGTGACTATTAAGAATAAAGCTGCTATAAACATTCTTGTACCTGTCTTTTGATGCATCTATAGATATACATTTTGTTAGATATAAATCTGGTCGTGAAATGGATGAGATTGAGGATGTTGTATATTCAACTTTAGTAAATAATAACAGAGAGTTTTCCCAAGTGATCTCATTAACTGAAATGTCCACTAGCCCTGACAGATTTTAAGCAGGGGAAGGCCAAGACCAACACCATTTCAAGACACTAAATCTAGCTGCAATGTAGGAAATGGGTTAGGTGGAGTTACACTGGCCCACAGGAAGGGGGCACATTATTTCAAGAACTCAGGTGAAAAATAATAAAATCCTAAACTTGAAGGAAAGAGGAAAGGCTAGGACAGAGGTTAGAGACACTGAGCAGGTAGGTTTGCAGGTGGTTGGAAATGAAGACAAAGGTGAAAACAAAGTCTTAAAGCTGGGTGACCAGGAAGACTGAGGTGTCAGGGGAACCAGGATTGAAGAATTTAGAGTTTAATAATGAGCTTAGACTGGGTTAAGATGACATTAGGGTGCTGGTGGGAAGCCGAGAGAAATTGTCTAAAAGACAACTAGAATCAGAGCTCAAGAAATCTGTCTGGGGACTGACAGCAAATTCAGTAGGATGCTTTCTTAGAGTATAATGATAGAACTTGGTTTAGAAACCCTTTATCAGGTAACACTAAGACTTTCATTTACATATCCACTGTCATCTAATCCTGCCCCTAGGTTTTTTTTAAATCTAATACCCTAATTTTAGTAATTCCCAAGTAGTATGAACTACTGTGTAGATATATTTCTACAAGTTTATAAAATGTAAGCCTTATGTTTTATGTGAAACCATAAATAATAAACATCTCTCAATATCCCTTTTTTATTGCCTAAATAGTCACTGGGCTTAGTTCAAGCTTTCATCGTTATTTGTCTGGGCTACTTCTTCACTGATCTCTCGTCTTCCATTCTTATCACATTAAAATGTACTCTCCACAAAAAGATCCAGCAGGATCTTTTTAAAATGCATATCTGAACATCTCATTTAGGCAAGGGAAGCAAGGGCAAAAATGAACTATTGGGACTTCATCAAGATAAAAAGCTTTTGCACAGCAAAAGAAACAGTCAACAAAACCAAAAGACAACCGACAGAATGGGAGAAGATATTTGCAAATGACATATCAGATAAAGGGCTAGTATCCAAAATCTATAAAGAACTTCTCAAACTCAACACCCAAAGAACAAATGATCCAATGAAGAAATGGGCAGAAGACATGAACAGACATTTTTCCAAAGAAGACCTCCAAATGGCCAACAGACACATGAAAAAGTGTTCAACATCACTCGGCATCAGGGAAATCCAAATCAAAACCTCAATGAGATACCACTTCACACCAGTCAGAATGACTAAAATTAATAAGTCAGGAAACAACAGATGTTGGCGGGGATACGGAGAAAGGAGAACCCTCCTACACTGTTGGTGGGAATGCAAACTGGTGCAGCCACTCTGGAAAACAGTATGGAGGTTCCTCAAAAAGTTGAAAACAGAGCTACCATACGACCCAGCAACTGCACTACTGGGTATTTACCCCAAAGATACAAATGTAGGGATCCGAAGGGGTACGTGCACCCTGATGTTTATAGTAGCAATGTCCACAATAGCCAAACTGTGGAAAGAGCCAAGATGTCCAATGACAGATGAATGGATAAAGAAGAAGTGGTATATATATACAATGAAATATTATGCAGCCATCAAAAGGAATGAAATTTTGCCATTTGCAACGACATGGATGGAACTGGAGGGTATTATGCTGAGCGAAATAAGTCAATCAGAGAAAGATATGTATCATATGACCTCACTGATATGAGGAATTCTTAATCTCAGGAAACAAACTGAGGGTTACTGGAGTGCTGGGGGGTGGGAGGGATGGGGTGGCTGGGTGATAGACATTGGGGAGGGTATGTGCTATGGTGAGCGCTGTGAATTGTGTAAGACTGTTGAATCACAGACCTGTACCTCTGAAACAAATAATATATGTTAAAAAAAAAAAAAGAAGAAGAAGATAGCAGGAAAGGAAGAATGATGGGGGGGAAATTGGAGGGGGAGATGAACCATGCGAGACTATGGATTCTGAGAAACAAAGTGAGGGTTCTAGAGGGGAGGGGGTGGGGGGATGGGTAAGCCTGGTGTTGGGTATTAAAGAAGACACGTACTGCATGGAGTACTGGGTGTTATACGCAAACAATGAATCATGGAACAGTATATCAAAAACTAATGATGTAATGTATGGTGATTAACATAACATAATAAAAAATAAATAAATTAAAAAATAAATAAAAATGTTAGTCGATAGGGTGCCTGGATGACTCAGTCGGTTAGGTGTCTGCTTTTGGTTTGGGTCATGATTCCGGGGTCCTGGGATTGACCCCTGTGTCAGGGCTCCCTGCTCAGCAGGGAGTCTGCTTCTCCCTCTCCCTCTGCCCCTTACCCCCCATCATGCTCATGTTCTCTCTCGATTCCTCTCAAATAAATAAATCAATTAATAAATTAAAATGTTAGTTGATCCTTTTACTTTCAGAACAAACACTTTCATGAGCCAGCTACTCTCCTTTCTTGCCATTCCTTACTTATGTTTTTTTTTTTTAAAGATTTTATTTATTTATTTGAAATAGAGCAAGAGAGAGAGAGCACAAGCAGAGCAGATGGGCAGAGGGAGAGGGAGCTCGATCCCAGGACCCTGGGATCATGACCTGAGCTGAAGGCAGACACTTAACCAACTGAGCCACCCAGGCACCCCATATTTTATGCTTCTATCATAGTTTTTCATGCTCACCATTTGATTTAATGCCTTTATGCCAATCATTCCTGCAAATTTTCTTTCCATTATTCAAAATTCTGTTCTTGGAAGCCTTTATTGAATATATAGACTAAATTAACAAATAACAAGAAACAAAGGAAAGGACAATTGGGGGAAAAGGAAGCTTTTCTGAACATGAGGGAGATAGGTCACTGAGAATTATGTATTACAATTTAAAATAATATAAAGACATTGATTTTAATCACAGTAAAATCATGGGATTTACATTTCCAATGCTAATATACAGTGCAATGCGTTTAAGATCAGTAAAATTATTTAAAGTATAATAAAGTATTAAAGTAGAGAAAAGAATATATGCAGATTTCAGCACAGAATATTATTTAATTTATGAAACTTGAAAGAGAATACTGCTTTACATTTTTAAATTTTCTGAACAAGTAACCTTCCTAATGCTTTTATGCCATTAACAAGAAAATTAACCTGATTACTTCATAATATTTAGCCTTATTGAAAGATGTATTGAACAAATACAAAAATTATTCTATTATGGAAAAGAGTCACATCATCAGATTTCTACCTTTTTAAAAATGGGTTAGAAAATTCTGAAAAGACACATGCATGTTGCAAAAAATGTCAGTAGTTCATCAGGTAGGATAAAACCCACCTCTTTCCATTTCTCCTCCAACCCCACTGCCCAGAAATAATCACAGTCAAAAGTTTCTTGTGATGTTTTCCAACATTGTCTGCATTTACAAGCACATTTAGGTATATGCATATGTATGTACTTTTGCAATCTATATTTTTAACTTTTGTCATAAGGACTGGACCATGCTATATATTTCTCAAATTACATTGTATATCTAATGATCTATGTTGGACATCTTCATATATCAGAGCATACAGATTCGCCCCCTTCTTTTTAACCCTAACATTGGATGGGCTAAATGGATGTGACATAAACTATCCATTAATTCTCTACTGATGAAATATTTAGATTGTTTTTAGATGATCTCCTTTATACATGGGGCAGGATATTTGCTCTGAACAATTATTTAGTCCCTGTTTTCCCCTTTTCCTTCATCCAGGCAGTTGAGGAGGGGGTAGAATTGGGAGTGAAGGAGTGGAGTTGGGTATGTGTGCTTCACAAAAGACCAGAAGACAAGCTCTACTCTCTGACAGTGTACCGGACAGGTGGTTAGTCTTCAGAAAGGCATGAGAACCACCTTCTTTAGAGTTTCCAGGAGGGTATGTAATTCCAGAGCCTCTGGACCTGAAGGGAGCATTAGCCTGGACATGGATACCTTGGTAGTAGCCAGTGAGGAATGACTGCGGATGATCAGTGCCTAGAGGAAGTTCCCAAGTGCCTTGGCCTTATGGAGGAAATTCTACAAAGCCCTTGATGAGGCACAAGGGAAGGAGAGAAAGGAACATGAGGGCCAGGATTCTAAATTAAATCAATTTAAAAATATAAAGAAATGCATGTATATTTTTATGTATTTAACGTATATTTTCCCACATCTAACTTCCTACCCTGGAATTCATACCATCTTCATAAACACTGGCAATTTCGAAAATACCAAGCTATTTTATATATTTTGATATTTTTCAAGTTGCATTTTAATTCTGGAGACTTTTTATCCATAAGAGGATAGTTCCTTTTCATTGGTCAAAGAGAAAATTCCCATTTGAGATAGTGTTCTTTTATCTTGACTTAGTTACATGTGGAATTTTGTGTTATCTGTTTGCTCTCTTAAAATATAATTCCAACAAAAATAAACCATGCCTTTACTACTTTAAGGATCCATTATATCACTCTGATTTCACATTGACATCAAGCATAGTTTGGAACACATAATATGAAAAGAAAAGATTTAATAGTTTATTTTGAAGAGAAAAAGTAATTTCTTTATGGAAAAGCCATGCCTGCATTATGACCATTAATTTTTTGTTTGCCATTGCTTTTTACCTTTAATTGGTACTTTTGCAATCTTTATTGAAGGCTTTAGCCTGGGTTTAAGGTTGGCAAAAGATTAAGTCAATTAAAAAGCTCATGGAAACAATTTAACCATTATTCTCTGATTAAGAAGCATTGATTAAAATTGCTTTCAACAAGGAAAGACAGAGAGGATCCTTAAAATGTCTATGGCTTAGAATTTTATTATGTCAACTAACAGTTTATATTGCCTTCAGGCCTCATTCTGCAGCCTGTTTATATAGCAGTTGGGGGCTGTTGGCCTGACAGTGCTTGGGGAGACAAGCCTCCTCTGTCAAACAGCCAAAGAAGAACTTGAAACAGACCGGGGAAAGTCCACTCCTGCCAGGACATCGCAGGCTGTTCAGTGACCATCTAAATGTCCTGCCGGGTTTGTTGCCATACTTGGTAGTCCCAGGAGTCTGGCTAGCCTCAGAAGTTGAGCAAAACAAAATACAACTGTGCGCGGCCACGCCCTAGGGTGACTGTCTCCGAATACCATGCAAGTCGGAGGCTGAGGCACTTGAAAGGCTTGCATCCCTGCAGATCAAATCTTCATAAGACTGAGCCTTTAAAGACAACCCTTAAGCACATAAATGTTGTCATTTACAGCACTGTTTCGGTGCTATTTTACCTTTCCAATTCTAAAGGTGGCTAATGCACACGATAATTACAGTTCCTTAAAATTTATTCACTCTAGAGTAGATCAGCTCAGAAATGTTGGCACAGCTTCAGTGTTCCTTAACAACTGCTTGCCAAACCACTCTTTGATCCAGTGAAATCATCATATGATTCAAAACAAGGCCTACAGCCTTTCAAGAATTCACATCTTAAATCCTCATCTTCATTGCCCAACCTCCCCATGTTCGACCCAAAAACTGATTTTTCCTTATCAATGCCAAAAGCATGAGGTTTTTGTCCCTTCCATGGGATTAATATGCTTTCTTTGTTCCCCTTCATTTACCACTGTAGCTAACACATACTGAGTGCTTATTATGTACGAGAAACTGTGGCTCGCCCTGCAGTGATAGAACGAAGCTACCTCCCCTAAACTCACCGCACAAGATAAAGACAGTCAAACGGATAATTACAGTATGGAGCTAAGTCAGGGGAGGAGAGAATCAAAGACTAGAAGTAGGGCTCAAAGCCAGTGGTGAGGACCACGATGATTCCCAGGGGACGTAGAATTCTGAGTGAAGTATTGAGGATAAATAGAAGCAGGCAAATGAAAAAGCAAGTGAAATGCAGTATTCTAGACAGAAGAAATCATGTGTGCACTAAGGTCAGGCAGTGAGAGAAAGCACAGCATGCTTTAGAAACGAAAACTGTCTTGCTTGGCTTGAAATGCCTCCCACGGACAAGTTAGAAGAGAGGCAGGAGAAATAAGCACTGCAAGAGTATGAATAACCACATTTTGTCAGCCTAGGGAGTTTGAATCTTATTCTAAAGTCAGTGTGGGGGCACCTGGGTGGCTTAGTTGGTTAAACGTCTGCCTTCACGATCTCAGGGTCCTGGGGTTGAGCCCTGCATGGGGCTCCCTGCTCACTGGGGAATCTGCTTCTTCCTCTGCCTCTGTGATCTCTCTCTCTCTGTCAAATAAATAAAATCTTTTTTAAAAAAATAAAGTCAGTGTGGACCCCTAGAAAAATTTTGAGCGAAGTGACACCAACTGGCTTGGGTTCTAGATAGATAACTCTGAGGGATTGTAGAAGAATTTTAAATTCAGAAGTATTTAGCATAGGGTGAACACATCTCAAATCAAATGGAGGACTGAGGAGAGAAGCCAGGTTTGGAAACAGGGCTGGGCCAAAACTGAGGGTTCAACCATCACCTCTGTGGGTCAGACTCCCATAAAGAAAGAAAAACTAAAGAGGAAAAATGGAGAAGGACAGGGAAATGGGGGAAATAAGGGGACCAGAGAACTGGAGAGAGAAGAGGAGACCAAGAGTGGGGCAAGGTGGAAGTGATTTGGAAGAAACATTTGCTGCATAAATCATAGCTCTCCTCTTGGGGACAGAAGAGGGGCAGGGAGGGCAGAGTCAGGGTATTCCAACAGCGTTCTTTTTCTTCAAAAAGACACAAATTATTTTCTTTAAAAAAAACCACTTTATTGAGGTATGATTGACATAAAAAAAAAGCTGTACATAGGTAATGTATACAACTTGACCCCTGTGAAACTATCATTACAGTCAAGGCCGTAAACTTCTCCATCACCTCCCGAAGTTTCCTCCTACCTCCTTTATTTTTTAAGTTTTTGCCCATGTATTCTCTTTATTTCTGTCCTCATGTCAGGTTTTGGGGTTTTCTTCTGTGTGTTTTGTAAGTGTTGTCATAATCCTATTTTATGTTTTAGACCGCAGTTGAAATGAGTTTCTTCCATCATATTTTCTAAATGTTCATTGAAAAGCTGCAGAATTTGATCATTGATCCTGTAACTGACCACAGTACTAATACTGTGTAATACTTTTTTCATTGACTCAGTATTTCCTGGTAATCACATTGTCTGACAATCATGGTAACTTTGTTCCTGTCTTTGCGATATTTTATATTTCTTCCCATCATATATTGGTATTTATCCTTCTGATTAAAACTTTCCACCAGTGCATAAAGCAGCAACAATGAGCAATCTTACACTGTTCCTGACTTAACCGGGAAACTCTAGTATTTCATCCTTAACGTTCATGCGTGTAGTTGTATTTTAAACAGACAATTTTTAGTTGTCTCTAATTCTTTGATAATTTCAATACACTGAGGCAAACATCTCTGTGCATAAATATTTGTATTTCTTATTGTTTCCTTAAAATGGGTTACATGATGTTCGGGACCTGATGCCCAATTGTTTTCAGAATTTCATGTACAAACTTACCTGCAGTGCAGAAGTTCCACCTTTAAAAGCCTTTAGCATTGCCAATTTTTAAAATCCCAGATATTGATAAAGAATATTTTAAAATTTAATGGGGGAAGAAATACTACATGTTTTCATTTCTTTGCTCATTACTGCATTTGGTGCTTTTTTCATTTATTAATTGGCCATTTTTAATTATTCTGCAAATTATTCCATATTTTTATTTAGCTTAAGTTCTGAAAGTATAATAAAAAGAATGATTCCTTGATTATTGTATGTGCTCATTTTAGCACTTTGGTGAATAATGCCAAGTCACTTTTCAAAAATATTCTATTGGATAATCATCAACCATATGTGAAAATGCCCATTTCTTTCGATCCAATCTAAACCTGAGAAGAATAATTTTTTACTGAATTACCAATTTAATAGGTGAAAATTATCTGTCTTAAATATCACATTTTCATCTCTAAAACTGTCAATGAACGGGACCATTTTTCATGTTTGGCATCAGATTTTTTCTTCCTTTATACCTTGCCTCTTCATCTTTAAATTGTATTTACTTTATTCTTTCTATTTATTTGTAAGAGGTCTTCACCTGTGAAGTTATTAATGCTTTATCATGAATAAAAAGTATTTTTTCAGGTTTTGTTTGCCATTTAATCGTGCTGATGGTTTTCCTTGCTTGTTGTCCTGAGCATTCCTGTGCGCCTCCTCGGGCTCCAGCCTCATCTCTTGTTCCAGCCGCTGTGGCAGAGTCCAGTTCCCTGCTGGCTACACCCAGCTTCCCTTGGGTGTAGCCTGAGAGCATTCACCTGAAACCCCTTGCCCCAAACCTCTTGCTTCCTGCTCTGGGCTCTCTCTGACCTCATAGTAGCATACCCCCAGGAATGCTCTGGTACTCATTTTTGCAAACTGAAAATGTGGAGGGATCAATATTCTCTGGTTACTGCCACCTTTGATGAACGAGGTTTGAGGGCAGTGGAACTTTTTCCTTTTCCCTTCAAGTGGCTATTTGGAGTCTTCTCAGAACATCTCTAGGGATCGAGTAATCCAACACACAGAGGGTAGCAAACTGGATTATGTATCCCTGCATTGTCTGTTTCTGCTGACCTATATTCCTCCTTCTGTCCCTCACTCAAGCTATCTGTGATCACATTTCCCAATAAACTACCCACACGTGGATCTCTGTCTTAGACTCTGCTGAGAGGCCACTTCCATTGGGCAATCATATATGATTTTTGCATATAAGATTTAATCTATGTGTGTGGGGGCATGATCACATATATAATTCATTTATTTTATGGTTTCTGACTATATCTTAAAGCTTATAAAGGTTTTCCTTATCACCAGGGTCAGATAAACATATATGTACATTTTATTCTTTGTGATTCACAGACTTTATTATAAAAAGTGTATTTGGGATAGGATGCAGGTAGTGATCTTTTTTGTTATGTTCCCCCCTTCAAAAAATTTTTTTTAAAGATTTATTTATTTACTTCAGAGACAGAGAGAGAGACCATGCAAGCAGGGGGAGGGGCAGAGAGAGAGAATCTCAAGCAGATTCCCTACTGAGGGCAGAGCCCGAGTCAGGGCTCAATCCCACCACCTTGAGATCATGACCTGAGCCGAAACCAAGAGTTGGATGCTCAACCAACTGAGCCACCCAAGCACCCCTCAGAAAAAAAATAATGATTTTTAAGTAAATTAAAAAAAAAAAAATCTACTGAACATCTAAACCTTTCCCACTGATTTTGTCCCTTGACATTTCAGAGTTTCAGGAGAATTACAGATTAATCAGAAGAGAGTAAGCCTCACATTTTTACTCAACTTCACACGTACCATAATTATGATTTAATTAGCAAAATATCCATAAATGCAAAGATCCACAGAACAGGAGCAGATGCACTAGATTTAGGTGCTTTTGCTTGGTTTTCACACTGGACTCACAGCTGCTGGTGACCCTCCACACAGAGGCTTGTCATAACATAGCAGAGTGAACAGTCCACCTCCAGCTTTGTTATGAGTCTTAAAGTTTTGGGGTTTATAAATCTTACATATTTGGGGTTTATGTCCTCATCCCAGAAGATCTTACATCAACAACCTAATTGCTTCCATTATGGACATTTTTATCAGCATGAAATTATCCAAGTTTTTTTTTTTTTTTTTAGAAACCCGATTATCAGCAAGTCTACAGGACAATACCCTGATATTCATGAATTATATCATTGCCTTCACCTTCCGAGTATCTCAAAAAACAAAACTGCTGTCCCACAATCGTGCACTAAATATTTAGGTGAGCATGACGTTGTTTTGGCCTTCAGATCCGTGTCACTGAGCTTTCGATCTATCCCTATGACAGTACTACCAGGGATCACTGAGGCTTTTAAAATATGTTTTAATACCTGACAGAGCAAATCCCTTCACATTATTCTCCTTTTTCCAAAATTCATTGGCTCTTCGTGTTTGCATAGTCTTCCAGTTGAGCTTTAAAATTACTTTGTCAAGTTCTCCCCAAAATGTGGCAGACAGGGAGGTGCCCCCCCCCCCACCGGCTGCCTTTCAAGGACGGGCTTGTCGCCCATCTGTGAGGACCGCATAGACACCTTCCAACTGGCAATTCCTCTGGGGTCTCACCCTTCCAGAGGCCACTTCCATTGGGTAACTGGGAGAAGTGCTACTTGTCAAAAGTTCAGAAACAGCCAAAGTGAAACCCATGAAGCACCGAAGTGGCAATTAGTGAAATTTTATTGTGCACACACTGAAAAGACAGTTTGCAAAGGAGGAGCATTCAAGCCAAAACGTGGAATGAGGCTTGGGGCTATTTTGTTATAAAGCAGCCTGCATAGTGAGGAATCAGTGACTGTTTATTCTTCACAGCGACAGCTATAATAATTAGAATTTTCTTAAATGATAGGAATCGGTCAGAGGTTACTTCATATCAGCCTTGAGAAGCAGTTTAAGTTTCGCTTTTGATTTTCAGAGGCATCAGCAAGAAATGGCCCAGGTCACGTTAGTCTTGGAAAATATGCTAAATTAAGCTTTGTTTGTGAGACCACACTGGTTTTTCTGCTCAGGGAATTTTCAACGTTGTCTCTATTTGTTTTTATTTTAACGATTCTCCCCTTTTGGCAGGCTGAGAATATGACCAACCAGAACAGCATTAATCGTTATTCTCGGTTAGCACCATGGATGTAGCCAGGCTGAAGAGTCACATATTCGCTATTTCCATTCATTGAGTCATCAGGCCGGAGGGCCATGTAGTCACCGTCTTCATCATTTATGTGGTTATTGTTGATTTCATCCAGTTGTTCAATCCTGATGGATACCATTTGTTGGGTGAGTGGCTGCCTACAGGCATTTAAAGCCCCCGAGAGTATACAACACACCAGAGAGGTTAATCTGATGACTGTAAGATCAACAGCCAAGGATTGAAAAATTCCCCAGAGCAGAGATTCCCAGGAACCGAGATTTAAACAATCAAATAACTCAAATGAATTATGATTTTTAAATGTTCTTTACACTGGCACAACATGATGTATTAGCAATCATATATCCCCATGATTACTTGGGACAGAATGAATATGAGGATATTTTATTTCAAAGGGTGGTGTTGTGGATGCACTTTCACCTAGATTAGGCTTCTATACAATGTGAGCAATCAGGTACTTTAATGAGATGCATTTCTATGAAAACAAAAGAAAAACAAAAAATTGTTTGAACAAATTAAAAGTTCTGTTTGAGTTTGGACAGCAACCGGTTGAGAAAACTTCTAGATGTCAGAAAATTTCAAAGCATCTTCAGATGGAGTGAGGGCAGACAGTGACCATCGGACAGATTTCCCTAGTTCGCAGTATAAATATCTCTGGTGATCTTACTAAGTGGCCACATAGCAACAGGCATGAAGATTGTCCACACATAAGCTGGTTTGCTGATTTCTCTAAAGTTTTTTTTTAATCAGGCTGTCTAGCTGTACCTTGCCTGACTTCAGGAAAATGACAGTTTTAGTTTTATAGTAATTCCAAGTCAAAAGACTGGGAGAAAATTGCAAATGTTAGTTTGGAGAGTTCTAGGCAAATATTAGAGGAAATCCTAAGAATTTAGGATTCAGTCCAGTTTACAGGTAGAAAACAAAACCTCAGAGACAATTAACAACTCTAGAATCTGACATCCACAAAGGAGTATTGCTGAAACATAATTTTTCTTCTCTTTATAATCATCCCCATTTCTATCAAAGATAACCATAGTAACACTGATTTGTTTGCAAATTAAGTCCAGTTTCAATAAACTTGGCCTGAGTATTTACATAAATACAACAAGAATAGTGATTGATCATGTAGGTACTTTTAAATCTGCTTTGCTGGAACTTTTCATAAGGACTCTCAGATGGGACTTTCAAAAGCCTCTTGAGGCTAAGAATCCAAGCCAAGGACTTGTCCAATTGTGTCTTGTTACAAGGAAAACAGGTTCTTATCAAATTTATGCAAATATATATATTGTCATGAAAAATAAGAATATTTAATAAGGGTTTCTGAATTCTGGAAGGATCAGGTAGGGAGAAAAAGAGAAATACTTTAACTTTGGTTACAAAGATACTTTACAGAATTACAGGAAGTTACAGATAATTTAAAAGAGAATCAAAAAGGCTGTACTTTAAAGCTGGAAAGAAAAGCACTGAAGAACCAGCAATATTTTAAATGAAGTCATAAAAATTGTAATATTTTCATCAGTTCATTCATCTTATGTAGTTAATTCTTGTTTTGCTTCATCTTCGGTTAACAGCTTTATAAATCCATCAGTTTTCCATTAGAGTTTTAGAAATTCTTACCCAGATCATTGTTACAATTTTACAGTACTTGTCAGGCTCTCTTCCATGAAGCTGTTCGAAGATGAAGCATTTTATCTGGAGCATGTTTGCAAAAGCATCAGAGTAAAACAATAACCGTAAATGGCAAAAGACTTACACATAGCCACAGTTAAGGATCTTGTGAGAATTTACACACACACACACACACACACACACGAGAGTGCAATTGACCAATATTTTTATGAGACATTTTTAAATTATGACTGATAACATTATAACTAGAACACATAAGGTTTTTAGGAATTTTATATAATTTTTGAAATACTTTATTTTTTTTAAAGATTTTATTTATTTATTTGAGAAAGAGAGAGAGCACATGAGGGGGGGAGGGTCAGAGGGAGAAGCAGACTCCCTGCCAAGCAGGGAGCCCGATGCAGGACTCTATCCCGGGACTCCAGGATCATGACCTGAGCTGAAGGCAGTTGCTTAACCAACTGAGCCACCCAGGTGCCCCTGAATTACTTACTTTAATGATATATATCCCATATATACAATCTAAGAAGATTCAACATTACTTTTTTTTATCTTCTTTGTATAGGATTGGCAGATTTCTTTTTAAAGTCTTTCCTGGTTTTCTTGTGTCTGTTGCTATTATTGGTTTCTTTATTATGAATAAGACTTCTTCATTTTATTTTTTATTTGATCCCTAATGTTATAAATTAATTTATAAATAACATTATATATGTTATAAAACATTTTTAATTGTAACTTTACTGAATTCACTTACAAAGTATACTCATTTAAAACATTGCCTACAGGGCGCCTAGGTGGCTCAGTCAGTCAAGCATCTGCCTTCGGCTCAGGTCATGATCCCGGGATCCTGGGATT